>NC_031982.2:332818-480657 GCF_001858045.2 Oreochromis niloticus | reverse complement strand
GAAATGATTAAGTGCCAGCCGGCTGCAGGCTGTGTTGAGAGAGAGGCTGTAAAAGTCTCTTTTTCCGTTCTTTTGGGGAAAAGTGCGCAGTCAAAATTTGGGTGCGGTCACTTCCCCTTTTAATTTTAACAAAGAATAGATACATTGATTAAATGAGGGGTAGATAAAAAGGGCATGCTCATTGTGCCGTTGTTTATAGGTGCTTGGAAATAGACAGTGAGAGGCCCACGGGGATCCCATTAAGGCTGCTGAAGCATTTTCCTGTTTTGTGAGCGTGCCTTTGGTGATTTTGAAATACAGTATCACTGGACAGGGTGATTCTAATATAAGAGTTATTTTAATCCAACCAGAAACAGAGTAAGAAATAAACTGTGAGCCTCCTCCTGAGTGGAGAGAATTTGCAGAATTTTTGAGTATCTCTTGTTAAAGAAAAGGAAAAGAGATTCTGTGTACGGCAGACCGTGAAGTTTCTAGATTAGATCAGAGAGAACTATGTGGCCGAAGGTTGGATCTGATATGAGCGAACAGAGGACCGGTCTAAAAAAGATTAAGAGGTACGCACAAACCTGTTCAATAAGCAAATTTGTGCAAATTGACTGAATTCTAAATTATCTGTTCGCTGAGTAGATGATCTTAACTACTAAATTGGCGCAGTAGGGGTAAAACTGAATTCTCGAAATAAGTAAAACGTTGAAGTAATGAATGAGTAACTTGGAAGTAATGAGAAGCTTTGAAGCAAGGATAATGAAACTTTGAGAAACAGACAGTACTGAGTTAAAAGGTTATATGGTATTTCATGGTAAAAAAGAAAAAGAGACCAATGCATGTTTAAGAATAGAGAGAATTAAGAGTATTGGTCAGCTTATGGTTTAATAAGTGTCAAACTCACGGATTGGAGAATCCTGTACTTTTGAGACTTCAAAGAGGAGCTCCGGCGTGGCATACGTCAGGTGGTGTGCCGAGAGTTGTGGGCTCGGTGAATAGCTAATGATCAAGAGGATCATTTGGGAGACGCTCATTTGCAAGTAAAGGATTAAGTTCGGACGAGGAAGTCCGACAGAAACACCTGGTGCTGTCAGGTGTTTAAGTGACACAGAAGTTCAGAAAATCGAGTCAGAATGGTTTGTGGCTCTTGGTAAACTGATTTTGAAGGAAAATCAGTGTTTATTGTGCTGAATTAACAGATCCGGTGTGGTCTGAGGAAAAGAAATAAATCGGTTAATGGCTGATATATTTATATGAATTTTGGTGGATCTGCTGAGGTCCAGAAAATAATCAATGCGGACTGTGTTTGTTCAAACGTTGATAAATGATCCAGGAAGAATGCCCTGGGTCTGTGTCTGTGTGTGTGTGTTGTCAGTGACAACATGCGCAGTTTAAATTGGGCGCTGTTCCTTCCTCTTTTGGTTTCAAAACACAAAGGCTGTTGGATGAAGAATTACTGTGAGGAACGGCTTCACTTTTGATTAGGGAAATAATATGCTTACTTTTGGTTTATGAAGATCTCGTAACAATCTGGGGAGATGCCGGGGTAAAAAGAGTGAGCTCGACGAAGGGGTCCGAGAAAAGAACACCATGAGTTGAGCAAGGTGTTTTAACTGACTCAGGATTCAGAGATCGAGTCAGCTGTGATCTCGAGTTTTAATGGTAAGTTGATTTTAAAGGAAAATCAATGTTTACCATGTTGAAGTAATTCTGATGATATTACTAGATGTGTTGTGATACAAGTAAAGAAAAGTTGTGTAAATGTGGACACACGATTGTGTTGAGATGTATGGATCGGCTGCGGTCCACCTGATAAGTGAATACTGGGTAAACTGAGACAATAAACTGTTTTAAATCTTCACTGGCTGCAGTGAGATACGGTGCTGAAGATTACTGGACCCGGTGAGGTCCATATGATGAAGTTCTTGGGCAGATAAATGACAGAAACAGTTCTGAATTTTGAGGAGAATTCTGAAGCACTGAGTTGAATTTTCTCTGTGCTTGGTGCGCTGTGTGGACTTATATCAGAGTTATAAGTCCAAAGGTTATGACCTGGAGGTCATTCATGGTGTTTAAAGAAGAACAGGAATTAGAAAAGATATTTAATGTCATATTTTGTGTAAATTGAGGAAAACTCACCACATGTGTTCACCTTTTTCATTAAAGGACACAGACATTAATACACACACACAGTACTTGGGTGTGAGTTACTTCCTCTCTTAATTTTAAACTGCAACACGTGTTCATTGAACTAGAATTTCAGCAGTGGATGAGACAGGATTTAGTTGGCTAGTTAAAGATAAGATGACCTTTATTAGTCCCACAGTGGGAAATTTGTTTGTTAAAGCAAAAGTGCAAAGTTATGCAGCAGAAATTAGAAAACACTGGAATGCAATAAATAAAGTAGAATAGAATAAAATAGAATACCAATACTATATACAGCTGAGTAAGAAAATACAAAATACAACTTTGTCAAAGAAAGAATTGCACATATAGCTGTCTTATTGGACGTATGAGGGTTCTGGTAAAGTACTAGTTCTGGTAAAGTAAAAGATTATGCTCAAAGTTTATGCCCTGGAGGCCAAGAGTCGTGTGTAGAGAAGAGCATGACTTAGAACGGACATTTAAGGTCACATTTTGTCTAAGATGGGAGAAGTGTCCCATATGTGTTTATTTCTCTTCTTTTAAGAGGACAGACGCACTGAGTGTTGTCTACTTGCTCTTTCTGATTCTAAGCAAGCATGTTTGATAAAATACTCTTAGGAAAGCGTATTTTGAGTGCTTCTAAGTGTGGAATGTTGTGAGTACTTGATTTGAATGATTCTGTGTGATTTGTACAAATAATAAATAAGTAATAATAACTCATAGGCGAGTGCGTGAATAGAGGAGGCCTGAGAGAGTGTGTGTGCGTCAAACAGGAAGTCTGATTATAGCTGGGGAGAGACGTTGCAGCATGAAAACAGAGCAATTAGAGACTGAATGTCTTAAGAAAAAGTAATAAAATATATTAATTACATGTTTTAGAAAAAGAAAGACTGAGAAAATAATACATGAACTGACAATTACATTAATGAATAGAAAACACGTACACAAGTTGTTACAGGTGAAATGTTGAGAATAATCAGAAGTGAGATAGCTTAATATACTGATGAAATGAAGAAAGCAGCTTACACTCCTTTGATTTCCAGAGTCAGTGTGTCCCCTCCCCTCATAGCACCCGTGCCCACTTGGCCCCATATCAGGCGAAGCATGGAAGCTGGACAGCCCATGACGGGTAAGATCCCACCTCGAAACCCTGGACAACCTAAGGCAAGGCGCAGTCACGATTGCTTGAACCTAGGTCCCTAAGTGAGCTGGACTCACTGGAGGAGACGGACTACAAGGGTAAAGCCGCTGGGGCAGAGGGGAAACGTCATTAACAATGACGAGTGATGAGCCGAAGAGGGGAGACACTCACTGTCTTTCAGGGTGAATTGTTCCCTGAACCTGAAAATCAAGCTCTAACTTCTGGCTGAGGACAAGGAATGTGTTATTTAAGGAGGAGATCAATTTGGGAAGAGAAAAACTGACTGTTTAAGTGGAACTTTGTGAGGGAGTCTGAAAAACCACGAAAAGAAACATATACACAATCACACACACAAATAGAAAATGCGTTAACCTTAGAATACAAAAGAGCTCATGAAGATCAGATAGCAGGTTTAGCATAGGAGTCTGTTTATCATGTTGTCCAACTCGCTTAGTGTGTAGTAAGTTTTCAGAAGAGAAAATTTAGAATTTAGTGTTGATGGTGTGCAAGTTGTGTGGTGTTTAACGAGATTTTCTGTGTATTGAGCAGGTGAGGTGATGTTAGTTGACCTGAGAGTGTCAGGACCCTGAAGAACCTGTGGCAAAATGTTCTGTGTTTAAGATTGTTGAGGTTGTTGTTGTAGTGATGGGTTACTTCTATCGGTTAGATTTGTGTTGTTTTCTTATTTTAATAGAGGGAGTTTTATCAAACATGCACATGTCTAAGGGGGTCCATCATTTTTGTAATAGTGCACTTAGAAAAAACCTGTCAGGTGATTTTGTTTTGTGTTTGGATGAGCCAATAATCAGCTCTCTTTTTCTCATTTTTGTTCTAAGCAGGCCTGCAAAAGAGTGGATAACAGCGCTGAAAATTCTCGGTGACCTTCTCCAGATTACAATGGCCAGAGGAGAAGGCTAAGTCTCTGTCTAAAAGGATTGCCGCGAGCCAATCCAGTCTAAAAGCAGAAAGAACTATTTTCCTAAAAACAAAATAAAACAAATGAATGAGCGCATGTTGCTGAGAGTGAAGACTCTGATTATTTGCGAGATAGTCTCCACTGTCAGCAAGACCTGATGTTAATGCATGTGAGTGAATGTGTGTAAATGGATGGTGACTGGACGGACGAGGCAGACCATAGGTTGGACCGACTGGACACTGAGATAAAGACTGGACTAAGGTTAGACACATGACTGATAACTGTTCTGTTTTAAGTTTTCTTTTTATAACACAGGTTGGATCATAAGTGGGGAAAAACTGAGTATGAAATGTGAAGTTCTGGTTAACACACAGGTTTTTGTTTCTACGAAGTTCCAAGGATGCAGGCTGTGGATGGAGCCAAGAAAAGATTTGACATAATGATTAATTTGATTTCATTCCTTAAACACAGGTTTGAAGGGCCGGAGCATGAATATTTAATATGATATGACTAACCTTTTTCTTTTAATCTCCTAAGCTCGAGTGAAGGATTTTGAGTTTGTAACACATAAGATGTGTCACAAAAGAAGGAGTTACAGGATTTAAGGTTTAATTTGAAATGGGTTTTAGGATCGTTTTATGACGTTTGGGGTTTTTGATAATTTAGATATAGAAATTGTTTTGTGGTTCTTTTTGATCTGTTTCTATGCTTAGATGGTGATGGTTTATATCTTACCCTGGGCGTGTTTAATAAAACTAAAAGTGTTGCTCACACACGAAGGGCATGGAGATTAAGTAAAGTTAATATAGAGGACAGAGCCCCGAACATGATATGGTGAAACAACTTTGAATGATTAAAGGAACCTTAGATGAACACAGTAGATTAGTGAGGTGTAGCAGAGAGAGGCTTTTTGTTTTCTATCCTTTACAGGAGAAGATTTCAGGACCACAGCGACCATAGGGGGGCGAGAATCCTGGAAGCCCCAGACCGAACGGAACCAACCAGAGAAAGGAGAAAAACAGAGCACAAAGACACCTAGTTGTTTATATTACAAAGAAGATCAAAAGCTTGTTAGACACAGGTTATAATGGAAGCATAAAAGGGATGAGAGGAACTTTACATAACATAGAAATCCTGCAACAATTCGTAAATTGCCCAAACACAGTGTTCAGACCGGATATGCGCTACCCGTTAAAGGGGCGAAGAAATCAGGCCTAAGTTTGAAAAATGAAATGGGTTAACTCGATAGAGGAGGTTTCCAAAGGTTGAGAAAATAATGTAGGACCTTTTACCAGGAGAAAGCTAATTGTATCTTTTACACTTTACAGTGTGCACTGAGGGAAGTCAGGAATAGTTTAAATTAGGATTGAAAAAAATTAAACTAGGTGAAAAAAGGGGGTGTAGCAAGTAGATTTAGGGCAGCTCACAGCCTGGCGTAAACGCAAGGTGCCGTCACACAGCTTAAGTTATTTGTTTGATTTATTTTAAACATTGAAAACATACAACCCGTTGAGGAGACAGATAGGGTTGGGGAATTGAAAGGTTTTGTTTGTTTAGCATAATTTCTTTTGTTATATTTTAGCTTTAACAGGGAACATGCCTCTCTGGAGCTTCTCTCCTGATGCTACCCTGCCAAAGACCCTTATCCATAGAGACAGCTCCCAAACAGACAGCAACAAACCAAATCTAGCAATAAAACAACTTAAACATCAATAGTAACAAAGCAAGAACAATACAGAATCCACATCTGAACCGAAGATTAAAACAGTGAAATGTGGATTATTAAATATTAGGTCTCTCTCTTCAAAGCCTCTGTTAGCTCACGCCAAGCGGTCGCAGCAGATGGTTGCCCGTACCTGAGCGTGGTTCTGTCGGAGGTTTCTTCCTGTTAAAAGGGAGTTTTTCCTTCCCACTGTTGCCAAAGTGCTTGCTCAATAGGGGGTCACAAGATTGTTGGGTTTTTCTCTGTATCTATGAAGCGCCTTGAGGCAACTTTTGTTGTGATTTGGCGCTATATAAATAAAATTCAATTGGATTGTATTGAAGTAAACTTAAATGTGATAAATTAGGAATTAGTTCATTTCTCGAGTGAGAAATGAAAAAGGGGGACTGGTGTTAGGAATAAAAGAAATATTTTTAATGTGTACTCTAATAATGAAGGCTTGTAGAGCAAGGCGACCTTTGACTTACAAACAAGAGCTCAGCCAGACTGAAAAACAGGAAGTTTTAGTGCACAAGGCATATTAATAGATATAGACACAAAAAAGAGGAACTCCCCATACAAACAATGTTCAAGACTGTGTGACGTGTAAAGTACCGAAATAATACCATATAAGTCACAGCTGATGATTCTAATGTTAGAGAGCTCTTGCAACTGGCGTCTGAGCTGTGCAGAGGTCTCTCACCCGGAAGATGATTGAATAAAGAAAGACAGGTACTTATGTAGGTCAGCATAAGGTGGAGTCCAACAGAAGCAAGGCACCCTACATGTGCACAGCATGCAGCAGGGGTTGCCAAAACAATATAGAAAACAGCACATGTAGTGAGAGAACACCCACCAAAAGTTCTGACTACACATAGTGTGGTGGCATAGGTGAACTCGCAGGCGTTCACTATGACATCATTAGCACAACAGAGACTGAGTAAAGTTTTAGATGCTCCAAATCTGACATTTACACATGAAGGAATCAATATGGCAGATTTAATGGGATCAGGAGAACCTCATGATTGTACTAAGAAAGCAGAAGTTGAAGGGAAAGTTAGGGAAGATTTACAAGCAGAACCTATCCCTGGAGCTGAGGATTGGTTCATAGATGGCTGCTGTCATCGTGATGAAGAAGGATCGAAAGCAGGCTATGCTATAGTCTGCAAACAAGGAACTGAATTTGAGCCCACGAGGAACTCCAGCAGTGGAAGGAGCCACGCTGGACGGGTCCTTATGAGGTCGTTGCCAGAACAACTACAGCAGTTCAACTGAAAGGGAAAGGCGATACCTGGTATCATTGGTCGCAGTGTGCGCCAGCACATGAGAGCTTGCCAGAGGAAAACTCTGCTTCAACTAACACAGGTGGTAACGAGCAGAGGCAAAATAAATCCTCTCACCTGTGCAACGGGCCAACCAGTAGTCTACCTGGGAGGCCGAAGAGAGAAGAGGAGCAGCGCAGAAGGTCGCCACGCTAGCAGAAAGGAGCGGTGACAAGTTGAGGACTCCACAAAAGCAGGGGAGTTTCATTCCAGGATATAAAGTTTATATAACACGATGCAAACACACGAATCAGAGACACATAATGAGAAAACTGATTAGAATGTTCCTTACAACTACATGTTTATTGTATGCAATGATATTAACTATGGCTGTGTTGTTTATTGTCTATATTTTGCAGGGCACTCTGGACCACTTGTCTGAACACGGAGGCCAGTCCAGCCCAGCACTTCCTGAGACTGTACTTGCCAAAACGGGATCGGTAAAAACGACAAAAGCGCGAGGTGTCAGGTAAAGGTGATGAGTGTCTCAGCATGAATAATGGCATAGAGTTGAATTATGTTAAAGGGTCTACCAGCTCATTCATGTTTGATTTGTGTGACGTCATTAAGTGTACAGGAGCTAGTAGTAGCTGGAGAGCATATGATGTATGGGTCTGCAATCACCCCATGATATGCTTAGGGCAAATTTAGTTGATGCAAAGTCTAAGCCGCTCGCAGAAAGCTTAATCACCATTCTGACTGATCAGATGGTAACTTCGAGAACAGTAGCTCAAAAGGAACAGGAACCAAAAGGGAGAGTACTTCTGACAACAGATTACTTTAGACTGAAGCTTAAGGATTTGATAAAGCGTGCCACCGGTTTCAAGGACAGTAACCTCTGGCTTGATTGGGTGGCTCAAAATGCTAGAGAACAACATGTATTAAAGGCTATTCCACAACACAACACACGTACCTTAGCCGCCAGAGGTAAGAGACATATTTTGGCCAAAAGAGGACCCAGGGTACACATGCATATGACCCTAGGTTAAACTCTCCAACCTAGACTCTATTGGAGTGCCCAGGAGAGTTCCAGATGAGTACAAGCTGGTAAATCTGATAGTGGTAGAATTTGAAAGTATATTTCTTTGGGTGACACCTAATAAGAATGTTGATCTCATTAACTATGTTCATTGCAATCTGCTGAGACTCTCTAACCTAACCAGGGATGCCATGATGGGGTTCGCAGAACAATTGGGTCCGAGTTTGCTGATGGGAAATCGAATGGCCTTTAACATGAGAAGGGAGGCGTGTGCGCCATATTCGGAGACATGTGCTGCACTTTTATCCCTAATAATACTGCCCCAGATGGCTCAGTAACCCGAGCTCTGGAGGGTTTGAAAACTTTGTCTAAAACCATGCATGAGCACTCAGGTATCGAAAATCTGCTGGCGTCCTGGATGACATCTGTGTTTGGACAATGGAAAGGTGTGGCTATGTCAGTGATGTTTTCTTTGACTGTACTTTTGGGAATACTGGTCATTGCTAGTTGTTGTATCATTCCTTGTGTCAGAGGATTGTTGGTAAAAGTAATGGCGAGGGTTCCTAACCCTGGCTGGGTTGAGGGCATCTACCAGATGAACTTAGAACCCATAGAGTGGGCCAGGGAGTGATACAACATGAAGTGTGGTGACATTCCTTGTTGGAATGTCAAAAGAGGGAATGTTGGGATTTAGAGATTCTTTTATTGCTGCCATATAATCTGCCTTATGATAAATGCATTAATAACATGTTCTACAGTATTATTTTATCAGTAATATTGTTTACAGGGTTCATATTGCATTGAATATGTTTGTCATCACATTCATTTTATTCACAGGTTGAGTTTATTTTATACACAATGCATAACTGTGCTTGTTTAGAGTTGATGTTCTATCCAAGAGGGTTTTACATGTTGAGGGAAGATGAGAACATAGCAGGTTAATTGCATGCATGCTTACAATACACATAAATCTAGTAGCAGGCCTGAGCGAAGGCCCAAGTGTCTTCTGCTTCTTATTTGAGACCTGCGCCAATTCAGTCTACTTAGTGATTGAGGACGAGGGTCCATTATTAGCCCTTAGAGGCCCTGAAGCTTGAAGTTATTACCTTAAAAGGAAGGTGTTATCAAAAAGAGAAGTTATATGTCTGTTTATAGTTATTAAGATGTACAAGATGTACCCTTGTCTGTAAACAATGACTGGACATAATGTATTTTTGACCTGTATTGACGTGTATGTGGGGGTGTGATCCTCTATGCTATAAAACCAGAACTCAGTGTATTTTTGTCAGAGCAAATAAGCCATAAGCTGACGGTTGTTCTCCGTTGTCAATAAACTCATCGTTTGATTGCACTTTTCTGGGCCTCCGTCGTTTGTTGTCTGGTCTACAGTTGATCGATCTCGCTTCACCAGCAATCATGTTTTACAGTCCTGTGGTCTCGGCCTCAGATACTTATTAAATCACACAAAGCTCGTGTAGAAACAAACACACGAACAAAATATGTTCTCCTTCATTTCCGTCAAAGCTGTATGAAACGTTTCCAGCGGTTGGTGTTATGGTTGCTAGGCAACCTGGGCAGCGCGACGGAGGCTAGACCGTCCCATTTCACAAGCCTCGCACTTCCGGCCTTAGCGTTTTTAAGTACGCAGCCCTTGAGGATCGTTGAGGCTGCGTACTTTAAGGCTGCAGACCCTGAATTGGGACACAGCCGTTGGCTGTGTCCCAATTCAGGGTCTGCACGCTTGAAGTACGCACACTACGCGTACTACGTACGGTGCGTACTACAAGTACGGGAAGTGCGGAAGTGAGAGGATTGTGAAATGGGACGGTCTAGCCTTCGTCGTGCTGTTCAGGTTGCCTAGCAACCATGATACTAACCGCGAGAAACGTTTCATACAGCTTTGTGTGACAGAAATGAAGGAGAAAAAAATGTTTTGTTGTTCATTCATTTTTGTCATGACATCACTTTGATTAGTTGAGACCACAGGACTGTAAAACATGATAGTTGGGTTTCATTTCTGTACTGAACAGTCATTTCAAGATTAGTTAGTAAATAATAATTAGCTAATGTTGTTCATGAGACTAAAGTCATCTCACTGTGGTAATGTTAATATAATATGGACAATATTATATGTATTGTCAGATATATACAGTGACTTGCAAAAGTATTCGGCCCCCTTGAACTTTTCCACATTTTGTCACATTACAGCCACAAACATGAATCAGTTTTATTGGAATTCCAGGTGAAAGACCAATACAAAGTGGTGTACACGTGAGAAGTGGAACGAAAATCATACATGATTCCAAACATTTTTTACAAATAAATAACTGCAAAGTGGGGTGTGCGTAATTATTCAGCCCCCTGAGTCAATACTTTGTAGAACCACCTTTTGCTGCAATTACAGCTTCCAGTCTTTTAGGGTATGTCTCTACCAGCTTTGCACATCTACAGACTGAAATCCTTGCCCATTCTTCTTTGCAAAACAGCTCCAGCTCAGTCAGATTAGATGGACAACGTTTGTGAACAGCAGTTTTCAGATCTTGCCACAGATTCTGGATTGGATTTAGATCTGGACTTTGACTGGGCCATTCTAACACATGGATATGTTTTGTTTTAAACCATTCCATTGTTGCCCTGGCTTTATGTTTAGGGTCATTGTCCTGCTGGAAGGTGAACCTCCGCCCCAGTCTCAAGTCTTTTGCAGACTCCAAGAGGTTTTCTTCCAAGATTGCCCTGTATTTGGCTCCATCCATCTTCCCATCAACTCTGACCAGCTTCCCTGTCCCTGCTGAAGAGAAGCACCCCCAGAGCATGATGCTGCCACCACCATATCTGACAGTGGGGATGGTGTGTTCAGAGTGATGTGCAGTGTTAGTTTTCCGCCACACATAGCGTTTTGCATTTTGGCCAAAAAGTTCCATTTTGGTCTCATCTGACCAGAGCACCTTCTTCCACATGTTTGCTGTGTCCCCCACATGGCTTGTGGCAAACTGCAAACGGGACTTCTTATGGTTTTCTGTTAACAATGGCTTTCTTCTTGCCACTCTTCCATAAAGGCCAACTTTGTGCAGTGCACGACTAATAGTTGTCCTATGGACAGATTCCCCCACCTGAGCTGTAGATCTCTGCAGCTCGTCCAGAGTCACCATGGGCCTCTTGGCTGCATTTCTGATCAGCGCTCTCCTTGTTCAGCCTGTGAGTTTAGGTGGACGGCCTTGTCTTGGTAGGTTTACAGTTGTGCCATACTCCTTCCATTTCTGAATGATGGCTTGAACAGTGCTCCGTGGGATGTTCAAGGCTTGGGAAATCTTTTTGTAGCCTAAGCCTGCTTTAAATTTCTCAGTAACTTTATCCCTGACCTGTCTGGTGTCTAAATCCAATCGAGAATCTGTGGCAAGATCTGAAAACTGCTGTTCAAAAACGCTGTCCATCTAATCTGACTGAGCTGGAGCTGTTTTGCAAAGAAGAATGGGCAAGGATTTCAATCTCTCGATGTGCAAAGCTGGTAGAGACATACCCTAAAAGACTGGAAGCTGTAATTGCAGCAAAAGGTGGTTCTACAAAGTATTGACTCAGGGGGCTGAATAATTACGCACACCCCACTTTGCAGTTATTTATTTGTAAAAAATGTTTGGAATCATGTATGATTTTTGTTCCACTTCTCACGTGTACACCACTTTGTATTGGTCTTTCACCTGGAATTCCAATAAAACTGATTCATGTTTGTGGCTGTAATGTGACAAAATGTGGAAAAGTTCAAGGGGGCCGAATACTTTTGCAAGCCACTGTATATATATGAGCTTGAACTCTGGGTCAAAGATGCAAGTAGCAGTTATTTATATTTCCTATCACCTTAAATCTTCACATAAAGACAAGTATCTCTGACAGTGTATATACAGATGTATTATATATAAGAGACAAACATTGTTCTTTCAAGATGTTGGCATTACTAAATTTGGCCCAATGCTTACATATATGTGTAAAAAGAAAATGTACGAGCTGTGAAAACTGTTTCTGATAGAATGAAGATCAGACTGATATATGAAATATTCCTTTATTGGGTGAGAAAATCAGAGCATGTCATAACTGCTTTAAGTCATACAGAATAGATATCAGAGCCTTAAACAGGCTGACTTCTGCTAAATGGGTCAAACTGGGCAGAAAGTCTACAAACACATAACATCCTTATAGAATATGATGTAACACTATAGATCAACTTACCTCAGAACATATAAAGCATATAAACAATTACAGCAATATGATGCAACAAACACAGCAGTGCTACTAATCCAAAATACTCAAAGCTTCATAGAACTGAAACAAACATTTATTTTTAGCTCCATTCTGCTGCTGATACATACTTTAGGTTTCTGAATATTAAACTTGTTGCTGCCTTTCATAGTGTGTAACTTGAAGGCCCTGAGTACTTTCTCCCACACTGAAAACACTGGGATGATCACATTATTTGAACATTACCTAATAAGACTGATTCAGGACAGACAATTAGTGATGTTAAACTTTCCTAGCAGTCCTTCACAAACAGGGAACAGTCTGTCTATTCTCTCCATCTGTCAGCTGCTGCTGGCTCTTCCTCCTCCTCTTCCTCACACACTGCTGAGTTTGTCCTGGTGGATCATCAGGGGTGCAAAGCCTCACAGATGATGTGCATCAGTGGGTCCCTCAGTCTGTCCTCACTCTGGACACTTGCAGTCGTCACACATGGAAATCAAATGTGTGATAAGCTGCAGGATTCAAACACAAGTGTAACTTATAAATACATGTTCATACTTTTATTCCACAATCAGAGAGAAAGAAACAGAGAGAGAGTGCAGGACAGACAGACAGGTGACAGTCTCAGGTGTACACACTGCTACAAAACAGCACAAGAGAAGGAGGATTTAGTGTTTGTGTTATTACGAGTGCTAAACAAGAAGAGTTCCAGATGGTCCAGTGGACACATGTGTGACTCCTGTGATTAAAGCATCTTTCTTTCAGCTTAACGAGTGAACCGTCAGCTCGTTCAAACACACGTTAAAGTCCGTTTGGCTCGACACCACCGAACAGAGGCAGCAATATAACATAGCTAACATTAACAGTGCAGTGAATCCTGCTTGTGCCGTCATATTCAGGACTGCAAACCGAGCAGCATCACTGACTTTCAGCTTGTTGTGTTTGTGGATATATGACTGACTTTAATTATCCATAAAATCATCACACTCTGTAAGATTAAGGTCGACTATATATATATTTAGAAGTAGAGGCTTTAAAACCAAGTAAACGCTGAAAGTACAAACATCACTAATGTCACATAACTTTGCCGACACGTGGCCAACAGTAATGTTTTAATGTTCTTAAACATTTGCACATAAATAAGTGACATCATATTCAGTACTTACTTTTGACAGTTCACTCTTCGGCCGCTCCCTTCTGCCGTATTTTGCGGCAAAATTATCCACACCCACCGCCGCGCTATGAATTGTGGGATATATGGGGCCACGAAGCGTGCACCGGACCACGCTTGATATTTGGGGAAATCGACGGCGCATTTGGAGTATGCATTTGAAGTACACTTTGAATTGGGACAGCCGTCGTCGCGTGGCGGTGACGTACTCGCACTTGAAATGCGTACTTCAAGCGTGCAGACCCTAAATTGGGACACAGCCGTTGACTGCTCTTTCTCATAACCACGTTCGGCAGAACAACTTCCGGTTCAAAAGGCTACCGGATCCATCATCCAATCAGTGATGCCTGTTGTTGCAGCATTGGTACCTACCTCTTCCGGTTTGGTTTTTGTTTTTGCGCTTTTCGATTTGTTTTTGTGCTTTTCAATTTGTTTTTGCGCTTTTCAATTTGTTGTGCGTTTTGTGATTTGTTTTTGTGGTTTGCACTTCAGGGCCACCGTATTTGTGACATTCATTAGTGCCCTCACTGACACACAAAACAAAACGACTACACAACAGAACAACTACACAACACAACACACTAACTATACACTCCACACTAAACGTCACAAATCTCCCACATCTAAAAACTCTCTCGCTCGCTCTCTCCCTCTCTCTCGCTCTGTCTCGCTACCGTCACTCCCAAAACTCTCCCCTCTTCCTAAACAACCAAATCCCACATGTTGACTGTTTTTTAATTGGTCGACATGGTGCATTTTTCCAACGATAGGAAACAGGTGGCTTTTTTTCCTTTCTTTACTGTTTTCACGCTGTCCTTAGAAAATGCTTAAAATACACACATAAAAAACGTGCCGACAGTATTTAGAAAGAAGCGTGGCTTATATATATTATCATAATTGTGGATTTACTGGCCTGTAATTAAAATTTAAAAACTTTGAAGTCCGAACTTTCAGTGTGGGCTGAAATAGAGACTCAGCGTGGCTGCAGCTTGTTGCTATGTCAGTTTAAATCAGTCATGTGATTTGGAGGTGCAGCGTGTCCGTGGACCACAGAGGGTTAATAACACTCACCTTCCTTCCATTTCCAGAGTGTAACATCCAACTACCTGCGTAAAATCCGAAATTCCCATGGTGTTGTTCAAAATGTGCTCTGGCACAATCAGAAGCATCGCTTGCTACTGAAAACAACAAAAAAGCCGTCTGTGCTATGGGCTGAACCATTTGTTAATGGTGGAGGGGGGAACACTATGCAATATATTCAGTTTTAGCATTTATATTCACTGTTGACTGTAACTACGCTCAAAGTGTTAATGCTATCTTATTTTACAGTTTTTCTCGATTGGTTTGGCTCATTTCCTGAAACCGAGATGACATTCTCAAAATAACATGGACAAATCTCCAAACCACCTTGCAATTGTTCACAACAGAATGTCATTTTTCATTGGTTTAATCAAATTGCAAATGCTTTAGTACATGTCTCAAGTGACTCTGTGCTTCTTTTCAAATGATTATGTACAAGTAGCTACAGTTAGCACAATGAGCCCACATTTAGCACATTTTCCAAATAAATAGATCTTGCCGATCTAAACTGATTAGTTGATTTTTCAGTGAAATGGTCACTCACTCCAAAACATATCAGCATGGTTTCATTGTGTAAGTCATCATATGCACAATTGTCTGTTCAACTGTCAAAATTAGTCAAAGATATAATACCATGAAAGAATATCTTGGAACATTTGATAAAGTTATGACAGTACTTGACAATCAATCAGGTGAAATTAGAACTAACGAAGGAGCAGTTTCCCACATCTCAGATGACCAATCAAACAGGTTGTTCAGATACCTGACAGGTGTTGTCTATGATTATGACTGCTGCCAAAAGTATATAGACAGAGCTTGGCCCGGGGCCAGTTTCATTTGCAGTGTGAACATGGAAGCACCTCGCCAAGTACAACAGCAACTTCCTGCTCGAGGAAGAGGAGGAAGAAGAAGAGGAAGAGGAGGAGTGAGAATGCGTGGAGGAATAGGGGGAAGAGGCCGAGGAGCACGGAGGCACCATGATGTCCCAGATGAAATCCGGGCCACCCTTATTGACCACGTTATAAACCATCGCCTCACAATTGCAGAGGCAGGTCGCCGAGTGCAGCCTAATGTGCCTCGGTCTACAGTCTCCTCCATCATCCAAACCTTTCGCAGGGAAAACAGGTACAGAACTATGCTATTGAACTATTCAGTGTTGGTGTGTGTGTAGGCCTAGAGTACTGTAATATCGTCATGTTATGTTATATGATACTATAAAAATGACAAAGACAAAAAAATGGAGAAAATACTGTGAATAGTATTCCAGTCACTGTGCAGTGCATCACACTTCTAGTACCATAAGACAGCAGTACAATTACATTGGTAACTCATTTTGTAACAAATTTACAGTGTTGACCTTTGACTTGTATGTCTAGGATTGGACGACAGCCTCAAGTGGGTGGCAGAAGAAAACTTCTAAATGAACAACAAGAACGAGAAATATGCAACATGGTCATTGCAAATAATGCCATCACACTGAGACAGATTCGTAATGCAATCCTGCTAGACAATGTAATGTTCCAAAATATAAACTCTATCAGCATCTCCACAATAGACCGGGTATTGAAGAAACATCAGATGACCATGAAACAGATTTACAGGGTACCATTTGAGAGAAACTCTGACAGAGTGAAAGGGCTGCGGTACCAGTATGTGCATGTAAGTCAACTACTGGTTGACTATCATTGTAACACTATTACAGTAAGACATGGTTACTACTGTTTTTTTGTTTTGCGTTATCCTTTTCACCTTCAGAATCCAGCTTTGTGTGACTAGAGCATTTTGCCTAGAAATTGTCTTCAGTTTTCCACTCCCTGTTTGTACAGTACTTTAGATCCTCCCTGCAGTATCTGTCTCTACTTGACTGATTAGATTTATTTCTATTCTATTGTAGAGAATAATGGCATTAGAAGGCAACGAAACCCCTCACATCCTAGTGTTCGTTGATGAAGCTGGCTTCAACCTGGCCAAAGGTCGAAGGCGTGGCCGTAACATCATTGGCCACCGAGCCACTGTGGATGTCCCAGGCCAGCGAGGAGCAAATATAACAATGTGTGCCGCTATATCAGAAAGAGGTGTGGCCACACACATTCCCAGTTTAGGGCCCTACAATACACAAAAGCTCCTCAATTTTTTGGACCACCTTTATACTGATCTGATCCCAGAAAATGAGAGAAGTGTAGAAGGACCTCAGCTACCACATTATGTCATTGTGTGGGATAATGTGAACTTCCACCGCGGCCCACGCATCAGAACCTGGTTCACCACCCATCCCCGGATGCTAATGGAGTTTCTTCCACCTTACTCTCCTTTCCTAAATCCAATTGAGGAGTTTTTTTCAGCTTGGAGGTGGAGGGTGTATGAGCATCAGGCTCAAGACCAGAGGGCCCTGCTGCATGCAATGGATGCTGCATGTGAGGACATCACAGGGGATCAATGTAGGGGATGGTTGAGACATTCACGCCGTTTCTTCCCTCGCTGCATCGCACGAGAAAATATCCGTTGCGATGTGGATGAGAATTTATGGCCTGACAGAGAGCAGCGCGTCGATGGCCAGGAGGATGAGGATGGTGGCCAGGAAAGAGAGGGTGACAATGGCGACCACTGACAATATTACTGTACTATAGTTCTGAAACTTTATTTACAGTATGGTAGGCTAGAGTTTTTTTTGTTTTTTTTGTTTTTTGTTTGTGTTTATAACTGTTCACATTTACAGAATCCTGTATATGTTTTCTTTTCAAAGTATGTTCTCTAATGTTAACATTTCTTTGTACGAATAAAAATGTTTACAGTTTCCTTGAGTATGAGTGGTTTATTGGAGGCTGATTTTACTGTAAAATCTTTTGGTTTTATTCATAGTGGTATTCTGTTGCTAGACCTGTGCCTCAGTGACAAAACGTCTAAGCATTTTGACTTGCAGTGCTTAAACAATGCCAAAGGTATAATGCATTTTGGGGGCACTGACTATTTATATGGGAAGGATATTTAGTTTTGACACATGGATAAACTCTTTTGGGAGAGATATGAGCTTTTGCAGGGGATCCATGGTGTTGTGCTAAACCATCCAGGTTATTCTGACAAAAGCACTAAATGAATGCACATGTGCCAAGGCAATTGAGAAGGATCTGTGCTATTTTGACTGTACTGACCTTTTATATGGGAAAGGAATCTGCTTTTGAAGCATGGACGAAGAGTTTGGGGAAAGATATTTGATTTTGCTAGTGAGCTATAATGTTGGGCAGCACTGTAAGACTGTTTGGCCAAATGACCTTATGGTTTTGAGAATGTCATCTCGGTTTCAAGAAATGAGCCAAACCAATCGAGAAAAACTGTAATAAACAACACTGTCATATGCAAAACTGGGGTGGCAAGGGATCATTTTAGGGTAACACTTGCCACCCCATGCCACCCTTCTAGAGCCGCCCCTGTTTACTAGTCCCTAAGGACCCCAAAGCGCTTTACACGTTACTCACCTTGCTGCAGGTTTCCTTATTAATGCTGAAAACCGAGGATGGAAACTGACCTTACTGCTTCCTTTAAGCATCTAGAAGCTGCTTGACATCTTTACAGATCTATCTATATCTTTCAAAACTGTCTATAATATTTCTTTACAAGTTTACATATTGTAAATTTGCTGTTGTTAATCCATCTTTCCATCTGATAGAAGAATCCCTCCCTATTATGATTTCAATTTCATCGCTGGATGAAGCTACAAAAATTCTAATTCATGCCACCAGCATTCTCTATATCCAAACTACTGCCTAACACATAGATTAAGCTCGTCAAACATCTTTCTCATCAGTTCTTTGGCAACTACAGAATGACTTCAAGGTTCGGATAGCTTTCTCAGAGATGAAATGCCGGTTTGGTAGTGCTCAAGATGCTCAACCAGACCACCGACAGGCACTCCATCACGTGACGCATACTGCTCTGACGTGCTAAGGTCATGAGCTGGGTTACGTAATGTCGCAAGTTTTCTGAGATGCTTTTGTGATATTTAATGGATCGGATTACATTTTTTATTTCTCTCCGATATCCGATCCAGTAATTTAGGTCAGTATCAGACATACTGATACGTAATATCGGATCGGTCCATCTTATGATACATAATCAGAAAATGATGGTTTTGCTTGGAGCTCTGTCTGAACTTTGGTGCATGCTGTTTGAAGCCAAGCACAATTTATTTTAAAGACACATTCAGTTTGTCACTTGAAAAAATGTGTCAAAAATATGAGCTTTTAAATAAAAGGTTCAAAGTGACGCTAAGGACAGCTCAGTCCTCCACTCCTGTTAGTGTGGGGTCATTAAAAAGCACATGTCCTGTAGGACGACTTGAGGTTAACCTTTGAACATGACTTTCATCATCCCATTTCTGTGTCTCACAGTGTGGATGTGTGTGTCCAGACATTGCTACATGTTTGTAAGGAAAAGTCACATTATGTCTTTGAAACTCATGTACTTTGATTACCATTTTTATGCCTAAGCAATATAAAAAAAACAACAAAAGAATATAAACTAATTACAGTGGCTGACTCTTCTGTTTTTATGACAAGCTTTGAGGCTAGTGGGCTGTATTTGAGCCCACGGTACAACATTCAATAATGTGGATGATATGTTCAGTAAATTGTAAGGCAGGTATTTGTGAACTAATGTGAGACGATGACGTGTGAAAGCTGAAAATGTCCATATTTTTGTGAACTGATCCTCTTGCGTATGTGTTTCTAGGAGTTCCTTTCTCCAGGAACCAGGAACAGAATACAATTCTTCCATCTATAGATAGATGGAAGAACTGTATTCAAATCAAATGTGCAGACTGATGTACTAATGTTTGCAACATGTAACTTCTAACCGTGCCAGAATCATAGCACAGAATCAGCAGTATTGTTATTATTGTTAAAAATAAACAAAAAAGGCTTTTTGTGTTTATCCCAGGCGTGTATGGTGTTACTACGGTGTTACGATTTTTTGATCATAACAATAAAACCAAACTTTTACTGTTTAATATTTTCTCCTCCGTTCGTTGCTGAATTTTTATATACAGACTGGAATCGTTGTTCTCTTGACTTGTTTCTCCACGGACATATAAACAGTGCTGGAATGAGTTCCGCTGGTTCTGACTCATAACTTGTAACTTGGTGGGAATTTCATACATTTCAAACCAACGTTTTCAGACTATGTGCTGGAAACTAACGCAGTGCCAGCGACCTCCAATGAACTGACATACCGAGGGTTCAGACGTTAGCTCCCCGCAGTCAGAATGAGCTCTGTGCCGCTGAAGAGGATCTATAAGCAGCTGCCTGTTTGTGTTGTGGAGGACCACCACGACGTAAGTCTTCTCTGTGTGAACACAGCAGCAAAATACAACCGCATAGTTCTGCTAAAGCTAACGAACCAGACGTTACCGTTAGCCGGCGTGTCGTTCTTATAACAACAGTGAACCTCCGTTTGTACATGAACGAGATAAATTCTCACATTGTTCAGAAACAGAACTAATATTGGCACAGTGGCAGATTTATTTGAATTCACTGGGTTACAAAGCAGACAAATGGTGACCTCATAAACTCAGTGATAGATTTGTGTTTCTTATCAGACTTTTAGTCACTGTCAAGTCCGCCCACGTGACATTCGAGACGTCACTGGAGTAAGAACACGATGTTATAGAGAATTTTTATTAATGTTACAGATGCATTATTGTGTATTTTATAACTTTACACCAGTTTATCTAGTTTACTTTATCTCCATTGCTCAAACAACAAATACCATTCTATGAACGAAATAGTGATCTGTCCATTGAGCTGGTTACTCCTTTGGCAAAACCTTAAATATGTTTTTTGGAGTTGAGCACAGTGTCATCTGCTCTTTTAGCAAACGTCCGAGGTCTCTCACTCAGATTCCGGGTGAAGCACTTTGCTATCTGCAGGAAACAGGATTGTTCAACCATCCACATCTGCAGATGCAGGTTTCTCACTGAAGCTCGACCAGGAATCGTAACAGCATGTCTCCACATTACACCCTCATTGACTTACACTTACGTGGCTCAAGAGTTGGCAGTCCGTCTTGTAATCAGAAGGTTGCCGGTTTGAGCCCCGGCTCCGACAGTCTCGGTCGTTGTGTCCTTGGGCAAGACAGTTCACCCGTTACCTACTGGTGGTGGTCAGAGGGCCTGGTGGCGCCTCTGTCATTGTGCCCCAGGGCAGCTGTGGCTACAATGTAGCTTGCCATCCTGTGTGTGTGAATGGGTGACTGAATGTAGTGTAAAGTGCTTTGGGGTCCATAGGGACTAAGTAAAGCGTTATACAAATACAGGCCATTTACATTTGGGCTTTGCTTTTCAAGGAATCCACTCAGTGACATAATGTGAGGTAATGTGAGGTACGAAACCAAAACAAAGAAATAACGACTGTTTTTTGTAGATGTTGGTTGTTTGTTGTGATCTGGTCCTTGACACACACACGGTCTGTTTTTTACGCTGGGTTCTCCTCTCCTTAACAGACTAACGGTGAACATGGATGGTATATCCTTGGTTTTTAACGTAGCCATAGCAACAACACCTTGACACCTCCTCCTCACACTGTTCACCAGCTTGTCACATGTCAGCCAGTGTGGTCTAAATCTACTGCTCAGGTTTATATTTTGTACTCCTTGTTGAAAAAAACCCCACACAAGATTTGGAAACTATAACATATAGCTGAGTGAACCGAGCACTTTTGGATGCTTCTTCACTGATCTAGCACTAGAACGTTATTATAGTTAGTATATTGGAGTAAAGCATCAGTTATCATCATTGACAACAACAATCTCGTGACTCCTTGTAGACAAAGCTGAGCAGAGTGCGTATGGGGATTTCTTGTGTATTCAGTCAGCTTTGAAATGATCACAGGGGTTCTTACTGACTCAGACTGTGCCAAGAATGTGAAGCAGTCGTGTAGTGAGTCAGGTTTCTCCATTGGCTGGCATCAGTCAGCGAGGGCTAGAACAGAAAAGGAAACATCCTGTAATCCAGCCCAGGCTCATTATATGAACCTCTGCAATAATCCTGCGTTACTTATTTGGCTACATTTTCATCTCATTGTGCTTGAAGCAGGATAATTACGGCTAGAGCAGGACTGACCTGAGGTACATCATTTTGAGAGGTTGTAAAGTTAAACTTGTAAATGATTCCATGCTTTTCTCATCCTGGTAACATAGAAATGTTCATGAATGATGTCAATCGTGTTGAAATCCTTCCCAAAGAAGATTTTGTGCTTTTAATGATAATCTTAAAGTTACCGTTCACATTGCTAATCTTACTGTTTCTCACCCAGGTGGTGTGTCACATCTACCGGGCCATAGCTTCGAGGCATCTCCCAATGAAGAACATAAAAATGATTCATTTGGACTCCCACCCTGACCTCCTCATCCCTGTCAACATGTCTGCTGACACAGTGTTTGACAAGGAGAAGCTGTTTGGGTATGTTACGGGTCAAACTGTGGCTTGTGTTGGTCAAAGCTCCTCGTAGGTGATAGCTGGAAGAAAGTATGAGAAGTAAACATTAACTCAGTAAAACGTGTTTATAGTAACACACACTGTTACGATGGCACTTCCACACCATCACTGGAAAACTGCTGTTTCAACACAGTCAACAAAATAAGACGTGCTTCAGGTGACAAAGTCGTATTAGTCTCTGCACATGTTTACAACAAGATGTGAAGGAAGGCGACTTCTAAAAGACGCGCAGTCGTGTTCTCAGCACTTCTCTCCTGACTAATGTTGGCTGTGAGTGTGACAAAGTGACAGCTACGATCCACCTACAGTTTCCTCCCACAAGGAGTCCAAAGTCCCTCAGATGGGGAATGAAAATCCTCCAAAAATGGAAACAAACCAACCCAACCACAGAGGACGCAACAATCTGCCCGTTCTTTCAGGTGTTCAGGGTGATGGTCCAGGATTAGACTGATGCAGATATATAAATACATGCAGCCTTTCAGTAGGAAGTAATCTGTGTGAGTTGGACCATGTTTACATGTATAGCACAAAGTCTTGGTTAATATTGTAGCAGTTTGATCCATATGCTGAGCACTGACAGCCAATGAAAGAACAGGGTCCCTGTTAGTTGGTGTGGACGAGTGTTTGCCTCCTTCTCATCTCCTCTGCTGGTACATCATGACAATAGTCACACTTAGCATTGTAAGGTATGTCGTTACTGCCAACAGCTCCTGGAAAAGGATGAAAAATACCAATAAGTGCCTACATATGTAAGCATGACTGTGGGTATATGTGCAGGTACGTGGGGTTAAATTCAGACGCTTGAACAGAAAACAAGACCCTTCCTCTGGTCACCAGTCTGTCACAGGGACAACCACCAGTCACCAGTGACCTTACTCTTTGACTGTGGGACAGAATCACCACAGCACGAGTCAAAGCCAGGACCTTGTTGCAGTGAGGCAGTAGTGCGAACCACTGCACCACTTGTTCTCTGTGTTTTTACAGCAGGAGTGTTGGTGGGAGCTCTTCAAACAACGCATCACAGCTAAAAATGGGTGTGAGATATGATGTCATCTCTAACAGTGTCTTGGTGAATGAATGAGCCTGATATGCATGTAAAGTAACTTAGTTAATAAGTTAGTCAATCATTTGTAATGAATAATCGTATTTATTGTTCTGTCAAAACAAAATGAAATAGACTTTTTGCCTGGATATAAACGAGCGAGTAAGACTCGCTTCGATAGTTTTGCAGTGAAAAGTTCAGCTTACAAATGTTCACATTACAAATGTGTTGCTCAAATTCATTGTTAGGAAATGTCAGCTGTAAAGAGAAACCATCTAAAGCAAGCGTTTAGCCACCAAGCTGTTAAACTGTTTTCAGTTTTCAGGACTGCTGACTTCCATACCTGACAGTAAAACTAAGAACTTTAGTTATAACTGGTCACATGTCTGTGTCCTGCTCAGTGTGGAGCATAGACGGAGTTAGGATTCACAGTTAGTGAGGATTAATAAGGAGGAAATGAGGGCAGCTATGAAGAGGATTACGAGTGGAAAGGCAGCTGGTCCGTGAACCTGGATGTGGAGTTATGGAGATGTCTGAGAGAGAGGGCAGGTCGACCAGATTTAACAGTTTAACACGTTCTGGAGAGTGAAAGGACGACTGAGGCTGACAGGTGTGCTGGTATCAGCTGATGTGTGAGCTATAGTAGCTACAGACGGATGATGAGCCATAGCAATGAGACATGGGAAACATGTTTGGAAGCTAGGTTAGGAATAGGAGAGCCGATCAGACGCAGAAGAAGTATAGAGAAGGTCTTCTTTGGATAAACAGTAAACGTATCATATGCTGCCAAGAGAGGAGGCGTTGTACTGTATGAGGTAGTCAGGAGTGAGGGTGGTGTGGGACGTGTATGAGGACAGCCTCCGTGGAGCTGGGAGCTGGTGCGAGGTGTCAAGAATGATCTGTGACAGGAGGATAGCAAGAAGAGCGACAGGGAAGCTTCACAACACAGTATGCTGCTACACATGGCTAACAAAGGGACAGGAGGCCATGTTGGAGGTGACAGCTGAAGATTTTCATTAGGAGGCACCAGAGGGACAAGACATGAGAAGGACAGCTTAGGCTGTGGTTTGGAGAGGGAGAGTGGGTATACTGGGCAGGGTGGAGGTGCCAGGGAGGAGGGACAGGGGGAGACCACAGAGGAGGTACCGAAGGAGGGTTGGCGTGACGAGAGGAGGACGTTGGGTATAGAGTGTGAGCTACAGCGACACCTGCAGGGAGCAGCTGAGAGACATGAGCTTCAGCCCACTGCAGCCTTGGACAGTGTGTGGGTGGATGTGGGTGGACTGAGATTTATGTCACCCCATTCTTGCATATTTTCCTTTTTTCAGTGAACTAAGTATAGAAAACTGGATAATGCCGATGGTGTACGCCGGTCACGTGTCCTGTGTGGTGTGGTTGCATCCATACTGGGCCCAGCAGATTAGAGAGGGAGAACACAGCATGACTGTGGGCAGAGACTCATCCACCACCACCATCAGGTAGGACAGGAAGAAGAAGAACGTTACAGCAGGAGAGATCTCAGTCCCTCGTTGATCTCCTGTCTTTGTCCTCTCCTGTCTCTGCAGAGTGACCAGTACAGACAACTACTTCCTCAGTGATGGTCTTTATGTGTGTGAGGAGCAGCTGGAGAACCCAAAGCATTTCAGCCTGGGTGTGATCCGAGTCGATCCTGTCAGACCAGGTCACGGCTCACTGACAGGTACTGAGTGTGATGGCAGCAACACGTCTCAAAAAAGTTGCAACAGAGGCAGCAAAAGGCTGGAAAATGAAGTAGTACTAAAACGATGCAGCTGGAGGTGCTGTGTGACATGACTGGGGAGGACAGAGGTTCACCAGTCTGGGAGAAACTGTCTGCCAAGTGTGGAATAATGTTTGTCTACATAAAATTGCAAAGACTGTCTTATAATACTGTGGAAAGACTGTGAGAATCTGCAGAAATGACTGTGACCTTTGGGCCTTCAGGCACCTCTGCATTAAACCGGGCCTTACTCAGAAATGTCTCCTCTGGGCCACCGCTCGTTTAAAATGGGTTGAGGTAAAGTGGAAAACTGATCTGTGATCAGACAAATCAAACTTTGTCATTCTGACTGGAAAATATGGACCCTGCATTCCTTAAACTAAAGATTAAAGAGACCATCTGAGCTCATGTTTGGATATGTTTACATTTACTTTGTTCTTTATGAGATTTGCAAGTCATTCAGTTTTGGAGTTTGCATGTTTTAACACCAGAGGGCGCTGCTATTGTCCATTTGAACCTTTCTTCTACTTTTTGATCTGACATTTAATTTCAGAGCAGAGACCAGAAAAGGACACAGAGGAATGTTCAGTCAAAAGAGCGAGAACAGGGCAGAGGAAGTCTGGAGAATCCAGCAGCTCACAGCCAGTAAACACTGACTCACTGCAGCCAGCAGAGGGCAGCAAAGCCGAGGAAGGACCTGACAGCAATGGCACAGGAGGAGCCGGCGTTGACGATGAAGGGTCAACCGGCTACATCGTGAAGAGAATATCTTCACTTGTAAGTGAGACGGAGCCGTACATTCTGGACATCGATCTGGATTTCTTCTCCTGTAAGAACCCCTTCAAGGAACTGTACACACAGGTACGCTTACACTCTGCTGCTTCCTCAGTGATGTCTGGCTGAATGAAACGCTGTTATAGTTTCGGCTTCTGTTCATGAGCTCGTTTTACTTTGAAACATTGTTATTAGTCTGTTGAATTAAATTAGTCTCTTAAACAACAACATCAACTTAAACAATAGCAAATGTGAAACCAGCTCATGAGTTCAGATTGTAAACAACAACAACAATAATGATAATAACAGATTATATAGGGGGAAAAGGTATGTTCTGGCCTCCAGTTTGGATACCAGTAATATTAGACTGTGCTCTTTTAAATGGAGCCATTCAAATCACTCTGAACTCTGTGAGAGACAGTCTGCAGGACGTCTGTGAAGCATGTTTGTATCTGAGTAGATTAAACTATTAGACGTTTGTCCGGCTCTAGAATCACTGTGATTACTGTTGAGAGCAGGGGAAGCGTTTCCTTCACTGTACATGTATAAAAAAAGAGCGATTCATAATTTTTTGTTAATAAATGTTTTATAATATTTGAGTGGTCGGCCGCCTAGCCCAGGCTCTTTCCCCCAAACTATTCAAAGTAAGAGTTACTATTAGCTTTCCTGGAGAAGTTTGCTGTTTGCACTTAAATGTTCTCTTAGATTGTTTCTCTGTCATCATCGTATTAGCTGCCTGTCACTTTGTTATATTTAGCTCTGCTTGGTTTGGTCGTTGTTTTCATTAAACTCAAGCTCCAAGGATTGAAATCGTTTTTCTAAAGTGATCGCTTCATTTCTTTGTCTTTAACTTTGGAGCTTGTATAACATTTATGCACTAGTTTGGCAGTGGACATATACTTTACTTTTAAATCAGTGTCCTGCGACCATCATGTGGGAAATGACCATTTTGGTGTGTTATGTCTGGCTTCATCTATACAAATGCTAACAGAAATGGAGCAGAATCACTTATAACTATACTGTCATACCAGACGTTTTGTGATAACAAAGAAAGCAGTCTATGCTGTAGTGAGACTTACGTGTGTTGGAATCAAAGTAATATTCTAGTTTTCTGGCTTCCTGTTTGTGCCACAACTCAACCACGTTTATGTCCACAATTACAGTTTAAAATGAGGGGAACCTGTCCCAGCTACCATATGGCAAGAGGCCGCGTACACCCCGGACAGATCAGCATTCACACTCATATTCACAATTAGAATCACCCCTAACCTAACCCCACTAACTGCAAGTCTTTGAACTGTAGCAGTGTAATATCTGCCGCCGTCAGATGTGTTTACGAGTTGTTTACATTTGTTTGGCTTTCCCCTGACATTCTTATTTGTGATTTTAATATTACAAATTGTCTGGTTAGTTATTTGTTTCGTATATTGTCTCTTAACGTTGTATTGTCTCGGCCTAGAAACCTTCAGTAAAGACGAGCCTGTTTCCTTCAAATGGGATCTTTCTCCATTCAGTCGTGTAGAAAACAAAATCTTGAAATTTTAGAAAAGCTCTGTTGTGATTGGGTTTTGTTGAGCCAAGGGTTCAGTCAACTCACTCTGGACACAGGGGGTGTCCAACTCCAGGCCTCGAGGGCCGGTGTCCTGCAGGTTTAGATCTGACCCTGGGTCAACACACCTGAATCACATGAGAGTAGAAAAGTGCTATATAAGAACCAGTCCATTTAAAACTGGCAGGACAGCGGCCCTCGAGGCCTGTCGAGCTTTGACCCAAACTCTGAGCACTACTTTCAGGTCCATGTTGTTAGTAACTTCCTCCTCTTGTTCCTCTGAAGAAGTGTTTTTTTTGGCTTTTTGTTTCTTTGTGTAAATCTATAAGACATGATAAGATTAGATGTACGATATTCATCCCTCAAGCTGGAAAACATAGTGTCACACGCCTACGGTAACAAACATAACTCAGCCTGAGTAAAGCAGAATCGTTCAATAAAATAAATACAACCTGAAAAAGTTCAGTGAGGTAAAGCTGAGGCAGAAGCAGGAATACAGTTAAATAAAAGAATAAAATTCTATAGTTAATAGAATAAAGAGTTTTAAATGCAGGTATTCTGATTTTCTGTGTCTTTGTATCAGTGGAGGTGAAACCTGTTTTAGAGAGAGAGTTGAGCTGTATGTAAGCGGTGCAGACGGAGGTCTGGATCCATTTATTCACCACAGTCACAGTTGGAGCAATCTTATCCATCCGTGTGGTCACATGTTGCTAACACCACCCTCTTTAACTTAACTCAGCATCTCAGTAACCAGTATGACTGACCTCTGACAGTGACTGCAGTCCGTCCATGACACAGCGCCACTTGAACCCTGTTGTTCATAGTAGTGCAAAGTACTCCCAGAGTATTTTAATTGGTTTAATATCAATTATTGATGTCCCTGTATCGATATCAGCATACAGAATATCACAGTACTGTCCTGACTTTGTTTCCCAGCCCTATTGCCTCAGGGGATCCTCACCCTTGTTCTTTCTGTGGCTCATAGAGCTTCAGGCTGCTGGGCGTCAGGTGGACATCGGTGGCCTCCATCTCCTCTTGTGGTCAGCTATGGAGGCTGTAGTTTTAAACCCCAGCCCACAGCAGACCCAGTCCTATAGTAGCCAGAATCCCACTGCTGAGTCATTTTTAGAGTGATCTCTCTCCAAGCAGCTACTCGTAGTAGTAGAAAGCTTTGTGAATACAGGCCAGACTTTAGTACTAAACTAATACTGAAAGAAGCTGTTTGGTGTCTGACTTTTACATGGAGACGTCCTCATCCCAAAAAAAAATGGTCCTGATGTTGATTCTGGGCAGGATGAGGCAGAAGTGTCTTATCTTTATTTTCTTGTTTGTATTTGTGCGGTTGGTGGTTCGCACTGCTGCCCCGGAGCAAAAAGGTCCTGACGTCGACCATCAGGCCGGGCTCTTCCTGTTCTCCCCGTGTTTGTGTGGGTTCTCTCTGGCTTCCTCCCACAGAGACATGCAGTTAGCGGGGTTAGGTTAACTAGGTTAACTGGTGATTCTAGATTGCTGATAGGTGTGAATGGTCGTCTGTCTCTGTGTGTTAGCCCTGTGACAGACTGGCAGCCTGTCCAGGGTGGACCCTGCCTCTCACCCTGAGATAAGTTCCAGTTCATCGTTTATGCTCCAAGTTAAGAGTTCTTCATAGGGCTGCATGAAAATCATTTCTAATTATGTGGATTTAATGAATGCAACCTGGACCCAGAAGAAGCAGCAGAAAAGAGTTCATTAATTAACCAATAAAAATGAACGTGTGGTACAAACCCTGTTAAGGAGTTAAGCAGCCTCCTGCAGCACAGTCCACATACACTGGAGCCATTCTGTCATGTAATGTGATGAGATGATGAGATAGCCTTTATTTGTCAGTTGCAATGTGTTACACTGACAGGCTACAGTCTGAAATAAAGCAGATATCCGTGGCTGGGGTGGCTGTAGCTCAGGGGGTAGAGCAGGTCACGTACTGATCGGAAGGTTGGTGGTTCAATTCCTGGCTCCTCCAGTCTGGGGTTAGTTGGCAAGATACTAACCCCAAGTTGCTTTTTAGAATGATCTCCAAGCAGCTCCGATGCGTCGGAGTGAGAATGGGTGTGATTGGTTGAATGTGGCTGTATAAGCACTATATAAGAATCAGTCCATTTACAATATCTGTTCATCTTCATTAGAACTGGAAAACACAGTCACCTCAGCTACATGCTGTCTCTTTGTCCAGGAGGAGTACTCCATCCTCCAGGAGCTCTACAGCTTCAGAGGGCCCCGCCTGGATGCCGATGAGGTGAAAAATCCTTTGAGTCACAACATTTCTCCACCAAGCATCCCTACAGTCCATAAATATTTGACACAGTGCAGGAAATCTTAAAGCTGTGCATTCATAAAAAGCAAAACAAATAAATACTGAATGTGTGTTTGTGTGCATGTTAAGGAGGAGCTTGGTGAGTGTGTAGATCATCGTATACGCCAGTTAGAAGACCTGGAAGCAGCATTTGCTGAT
Source organism: Oreochromis niloticus (assembly GCF_001858045.2). Taxonomy (NCBI): domain Eukaryota; kingdom Metazoa; phylum Chordata; class Actinopteri; order Cichliformes; family Cichlidae; genus Oreochromis; species Oreochromis niloticus. The sequence continues at coordinate 450,909 of NC_031982.2, read as the reverse complement.
CTACTGGATGATGATGGAGAAGAGATGGTTACACGCTGGGCCACAAACCCTGGGTAAAGTTCTCCTGCACTGACTTCTACACAGCTTTTACTGTTTCTCCATGAAATGAATCTACTGTAACAGAGACTTGAAAGTTAGAGGCGTAACAAAGCAGGAATGAAAGTTGGGAAACTTTCTGCACTGGTCAAACGCTGCTGCTGTTTGAAGGTAAAGCTGAAAAGTTGTGAATGTGTTTTGTATAATGTCTGTCCCAGCTGACTGTGCCTGTGCTTTATATTCATGAGAATAAGAAGTAGTTTCTTTATCCCAATGATTTTGTTACAGCAGGTGAAATGTTCGTAAAATACTGATCTAATTACCTGACAGACATCTCTGTGCCAGCAGAGGATGATAGAGAGTCCTATTAAAGGTTTCCTCTGTCTGTGAGACAGGACGACTGAAATGGTCTGTTAGAGGAGCTGCTGTGGTCGTGTCCATGATGGAAACAGAATCTAGAGGAACATGTCCTCATAATCACAGATCAGCCTCATCACTTATTTAATCTGTTGATCTCATGAGTTTCATGGCTACTCTCCAGCAGACCGCTGTTACGAAACAGTTTCACCCCGGTTCTTTTTATTCCTCGGGCATCCAGAGACAGCACCGGACTCAGTAGTCATTTTCACAAAAACCTTTATTCATCTTCAGTTACGCATGCATCTTCTAGAAGGGGAGACGTGCCAGGGCGGTGTCCCTCTGCAGATCTTCACTTCTTTGTTCATTACAACCAGTTTTATAGAAGCGACCCCATCATAAACCCCCATGGTGTGTTGCAAACTCTGTGTTTGTGTATGTATGTGCGAGCATGTGAGTGCCTGTGTGTGCACGTACCCGTGTGTATGTGTGAGTGCACGTCAGTGAGTGTGCATGTAGGTGTGTGTGTGTCTCTGTATACGTGACTTCCTGCCGGTCATAAAAGTAATCTCCTCACCCAAGCTACACCAAATTCCTTTACACAACATAGAAAACAGAGTTAACATATTACAAACACTGAGACCCCCACTCTGCATCCACTGGGCCATTGGCCTCTTGTTGTCTTACATTTACAGATAAGGTGGAGAGTCTCCTGCAAACCTACTTCTAAGTTATAACAATTATGAGTTTTTATTAAAAGTACAAGCATCAGCATCAGCAACCCCCAAATGTAGCTTCCTGTCTCCTTTTATGACAGGCAGACCCCCAGTGTCCATAAATTCCTTTCCCTGTACACAATTACACACACTCTCAAGCCTCCAACTAAGCCAAACTGAAACACAGACAAATCCTTCCCTATTCCTCTGATCTACTGCTGGACCCTCTCATCTAAGCAAATTTAACACATCATATAGTAATAATTGTTGTCTTGTACTCACCTCTGCTGATGGGAAATCTCCGTGATTTTGCTGCAGACACTGAAGGACCTCACGTTCCTTCATAAACAGAGCTTTTTGTTGTATGTAGCATCTTTGTTGGTTACTTCAGCCTGTTGCTAAGGACGACTAAACATCTGTATTCCTCTGCTACATCACAGTCTGTCTCACGATATTCACATTATGGTCTGTATTCCTCCTCCTGCCCATCACTGCTGGGAGCTGAGGAGAGCAGCGCTGGACTTGGTGCAGGAATGTTGTCCTGCTGTTGTCTGTGTAGGATTCCAGCTGCTCGACACTCCTGGGTCGTCTTGTAAAAGGATGGATTCTTACATAACACTTGTAAACTCTACTTGAACAGTCAAAGAGGTTTATGCAGTGCGCTTCATTCACACCCATTCGTACTTTATCTAACATATATGAGTGCATCAGCAAACATCAGTGTCTTGCCTAAGGATTCTTTTTCATGCAGACTTGACCAGTCAGGGGCCAAACCACCAACCTTCCAGTTAATCGATGACCCTGCCTTACCTTCTGAGCTCCAGGCAGCCCAGTCATATCTGGTTTAGCACTGACTTGCTGATGTGTCCTCTGGTTAGAGTCTGTTGCTTTGTTGTATGTATCTTGAAGAATTGATGCCTTGCTTGCAAGATGCCAAGTCCCTCAGATATTCACCCAGCCCCATAGCTGAAATGAGCACTGATTACAAGCATCTCCTCTTTAGTCCAAAGGACATGGCATCCATGTTCATGCATCCATGTGACCATAGAGCAGTTTTCTAGTTTGCTTCAGCCCATCTGAAATAACCTTTTTTCCACATATGATGGCATTTGTGGTTCACATGTGGCCTTTTCTTTGCATGATAAAGATTTAACCTGTATTTGTATATGACACAGTGAACTGTGTGCACAGGCACTACGTATTACTGTGAGCACGCAATGATTTCCATAATACAATCATACCTGTGTTAGTTCAGGGTTTTTGCCACTTTGGAGAGTAGAAAAGCACCATGAAACAGAATCAGTCCATTTACCATTAAGTACCATCCCTTTTACTGTCTACACAGATGAAATCAGCCACAATAATTATTTTATTTAAGCTGAACACTGAGTCAGATACAGCGTCTGAGAAATCAGTTAGAAACTGAGTAAGGATTAAAGAGATGATAGATGACAAAAGTGTGAAGTTTTCCAGCTGTGATGGACGCGGTGTCAGGCAGGAGCTGACACGTCCTGTGAGGGGACGGGGTATGGGGGGGACGGGGACAACAACAACAACAACAAACTTTATTTATATAGCACATTTAAAAACCAGTGGTGTATCAAAGTGCTTAACATACAAGAGGGTAAGATGACGTAACAGGGAGGATGAAGGCTATGGCAAAGTACCAAACATGATAGCAGGTTAAATAGCATTAAAAACACAGAAGCAAAAGAAATGCATATAAAAGCATAAAAGAACAATATATGTAAAGGATAAAACAGTCAAAATTGTTGAAAATGATTAAAAGTAGTTAAGAATAGACTGAAGATAGAAATAAGCATTAAACTAACTAACAAACAATCATTAACTGGTAGAAAAGGCGAGACTAAATAAGTGGGTTTTTAACCGTGATTTGAAGGATTGAATGGAATCGGACTTGCGGATAGCGATGGGGAGGTTATTCCATAGATCGGGTGCAGCCAAGGCAAACGCTCGCTCACCTCTAGTCTTCAGCCGGGATCTCGGCAGCACCAAAAGTAACTGGGAAGATGATCTTAGTGCTCTAGTAGGGGTGTATGATCTAAGTAGCTCAATGAGGTAGCTTAGAGCTATATTGTTAATAATTCGGAAGGTGAGCAGCAGGATTTTGAATTGAATGCGATACTTAACGGGAAGCCAATGCAGATCAGCAAGGACAGGGGTGATAGAGACACGCCGCCCACTACGAGTAAGGAGACGAGCGGCCGCATTCTGAACAATTTGCAGTCTATGGAGAAGAGTACAGTTAAGACCGAAGTAAAGGGAGTTGCAATAATCCAACCCAGATGTCACAAAGGTGTGGATAAGCTTTGTCCAGGTCTCTATGCGGGACATAATGTCTGGCTTTGCTAATAAGACGCAATTGATAGAAGCAAGATTTGACAACAGCAGACACTTGTTTGTTGAATTTAAAAGAGCTATCCAAAAACACACCCAGGTCACTAACAGTGTCGGTGAGGAAACTATTAAAGGAACTGAAGGCGTCATGGAGTTGGCCACGGGGGACTCTACTGTCAAACACGATGATTTCAGTTTTCCTATCGTTTAGAATAAGAGAGTTACCTGCGAGGCTAATTTTTGACCTCGTGCATGCACTCACAAAAACCGTGCAAAGACATAGCAGGATCATCAGTTAATTCGAAATAGATCTGTATGTCGTCGGCATAACAATGATGTGCAATGTTGTACTTCTCAAAGATTGCGCCTAAGAGGAGCATATACAGTGAAAAGAGCAGGGGGCCAAGGACAGATCCTTGAGGCACGCCGCAGGAGACAGGTGCAGCAGAGGAGAAATAAGGGCCAAAATTGATCAAGAAGGACCTATTAGAAAGGTATGACTTAAACCAATCTAGGGCGGCACCTCCAATGCCACCTGTGTGTTCAAGCCTCGCTAATAGGATGTTATGATCTACCATATCAAAGGCCGAGGATAGATCTAGTAGGACCAGGACTGAAGAGCATCCGGAGTCAGCAATCAGAAGGAGATCATTGAGGACTCTGAGCAAGGCCGTTTCAGTACTGTAACAGGGTTTGTAAGCAGACTGAAATTTATCATTAATGGCATTCGCATCCAAATACGGCTGGAGTTGTGAAAGAACGATCCTCTCCAGTATTTTGGACAGGAATGGAAGCTTAGAAATCGGCCTATAGTTGGCGAGATCGTTATGATCAAGGTTCCTTTTTTTAAGAACAGGCTGGACAACAGCATGTTTGAAAGCTAAAGGAACAGAGCCTGCAAGTAGGGATAAATTCATTAGAGATAGGATGCTGGGTCCAATTACACTGAAGCAATCCTTAGCTATACGAGATGGAAGGATATCGTAGGCAGGAGAGGTATTCTTTTATTGGTCGATAAGTTGCTTGAGAGTATGGAGTGACACCAGCTCAAACTGTTGGAATGATGATGAACAACCAGGGGTGGGGATAAAACTCGACACTAAAGGGAGCAAGGACTTAAGATATAGAACTTTATGAATAAAATGAGTTAGAAATTGTTCACAGAGAGCAGGAGAGCAGGCCAGTGGCATATCAGGACAGGGGTTAACCAAGGAATTGAAAATATTAAACAGGGATCGGGGGTTGTGACCATTAGCATGAGTAATTTTAGATTAGCAGGATATCATAAGAAACCTGGAGTTTATCTTTCTTCCATCTTCTCTCATCGCGGCGGCGCACACATCGCAAGTGTAGAATCATTTAGCCAACATCAGGAAAAGGATCTAGGGTGCTTCATTTTAACAGGGTCAACAGTATTGAGGATGGAGGAGCATGTGGAAAAAAAAGGTGCTAGCAAAGTCATCAACCATGGGAGATAGGAAACAGTCAGGAATGGAGGAGGCATGTTTCGGAAAAGACAGAAAAATTCTCCACAGTTCCAGAATTAATTATACGTGAGAGAGCCTCAGAGTGAGGTTCAGAATTACATAAGTTAACATCAAAGATAACAGAAAAGTGATCCAAAATCCCAACATTGCTTATATCCTTAATGCAAATGTCCAAACCATATGAAAAAACGCCCTTAGCATGGGTTGGTTAACCCACTGGGCAAGATTAAAAGAATCCATTAATGCAAGGAAGTCTTTGGCTAACGGATCGTCGTTACAGCAGATATGAATGTTAAAATCACCAACAATAAGCACAACTGAACCAAGAAGGTCAGCAAATTCGTGAATAAAAGTCTTATTATATTTAGGTGGCCGGTAAACCACAACAAACAGAGTAGTTCGCGAGGCGGTCATCTGCAGAAGCTCAGAAAAGGGAAGCGACTCACCAGGGCGAATCCAGGTCTCGTCAAAAAAAAGAGCGGCAAGGCTCATGGCAGAGAAAAAATCCTTTAACACAAAGGTCTTGTTTACCAGCGACCTGACGTTGAAAAGAGCCATCCGTGTCCAGGGCGCAGCATCAGCACGAGTAGCACGTCGCAGAGCACTGAGGTTGCTGTGGTTGACACCACGTCTGTACGAGGCGATCCAGGTCCGAGCAGGGAGGCATGCCGCTGGAAGGGCTGGGTAAGCTTGCTGTGAGACGGAGCAAATCCACTGGTGGCCAAGCAGTTTAGTGGCGGGGCGATCACTGGAGAAAGAGGGTAGCAAGTATCTAGAGGCATATGGGTAGACTGTAGCCCGTGCTTCAAGGTAAGCCTTCATACGCACACGAAAGCCACTCATTTTACCGCGTCTCCTGTATCGTTTCTTATACAGGTTGAAAGGGGGTAGGCAGGGAAGGCTGGTGGGGGAGTTTGGTCGTAGTGGGGCGGCATCTCCAGCGTTAATCAAAGCGATGTGAATAGGAGAAACGGAGGTCTAGGAGTGTTTGCTGGTCATATGTTAATAATGCGCAGCCACCCGATGAGCATAATATGGAGAGAATAAAGAGTACTATGCCAAAATCCAGAAGCCGAGTTAGAGAGGGTAGAGTGCAAAGGGGCAGGTGCAGACGAGGGCGAGAGCGAGAGTAAAGACGGCCAGCTATGGAGGAGAGAAGCTGCAGGGAGGCGTGTAAATGATTGCATCCCGAACAGATCTGGTCTGTGCAAACTATCTGTGTTTTTTTTCTAGAGCTGTGCCAAACGCTCCACACAAGCTGTGTATCAACATTCGCTCTGAAGCTCGTCCTCTCCACAAATTCAGATCGAATCTTCAGAGGAGCGTGCCTCTGTCTTGATTATTGTCGGCACAAACTTCAATCATCACAGCCCCACCAAACATCTGGGTCACCCATTCGAATGTAGACCAGCCTTTTGAAACCTTTGAGCCAGCTCCACCTTAAATTTCTTTGAAGCAACAAATTAAGATAGCGCCTACACTCCTGCGATCTGAGTTATTTGTCTTTATTTAACCAGTGAGTGAAAGAATCTGTTTGCCTGGGATGAACTAGCGTGCCTCTATGAGCACGGATGTTACTTTTGAATAACATTGTTCCGCTGTTTAAAAATGGGCGATGTGGAGATCAGCCCTCACATCGTCTTACTGTTTCTGTGTTTTTCAGCATGGATTCACTACCTCAACTGGTTTCCAGTCTAAAGGCAAGAAATTCATGCCCTGACTATGAAATGGTAATAATAATTTTATATAATAATCATAAATAATAGCAATAAAGTTATATTTAGTGAATGGGAACCAGAGATGGACTTTCAGCAGGACAAACTTATACAAAGAATGAATAGTCTGTTCCCCTCCCGCCTCATCACTCTTCCCTCAGGTTCACCAGGCAGGGTTAACCTGCGACACAGTCGAGCTTCCTCACCACATCAGCACTGATGATGAGATTGACAGACTTATCTCAGCTGTTCAGCTCTTCCTGAAGGTCCTTCCCAAACCCACACTGGTGACATTGTCCAGGTAAATCAGCTCCACAGACTGGTTAAATGTCTTCACCAGTGTAGTGATACAGAAAGAGAGTCTTAATGTGTTTTTTCAGGTCCAGTTTGGATGAATACTGCCCAGTGGAGCAGGTGGATTCAATCCAGAGGAGAGTACTGGCTATGCTGGAGGGCCTGTATGGAGCACTGGACGTACACAGAGACTATGACAATAGCAGCACAGAGACTGAGGAGCAGTTGCCACAAGGATCCTAACAGAAAAACCACATCTGTCATTGGGATGATTTTATCAAGATAAACACAGCAGATAAAAACTAACACATGAGAAACATGTTAGAGTTTGAGGAATCACTTGGAAACAGGACAAATAGTTTGGAGATTTCCTCCCATATTGTTAACACTTAGTCTATGTGAGCCTTTTTTCTTTGCTTATACACAGGAGACAGCCTGTGTATAAGGCACTGACACCGACAGTGTTGTTGCTTGGCTTCTTAATTTGATGTGTTGAGGACAGTTTGCAGCCTCACAGACACTTTGTTGGGTTGGCAGCCCTTTCATTGATTCAGTAAGTATATACTGTGTAAGTAGGGTCTGGATCCTTTGTTTGGGAATTCCTCAGGGCAGCACAGGAGAGCCTTGTTGTGACTGAATTCCTTCTTGCAAGAATAAACTCTCAAATATAACTCCAACAGCGTGACTTCTTTTATTTAATGCACTGAATTTCCACAACAGTTTGGTGCCAAGATCATCAGCAGATCACACAGGACAGTGTGAATGGGTGACTGAGCATTACAGAAGCTGATTCTGGCCTCCAACCTCGATAAAAGCTTTAGGGAGAAATGGGGATCGACCACGCTGTCCTGAGCCGTCGCTGTGTGAGTCATGCGTATCATGAGCGTCCAACTTTGCTGAATACAAGTGATTCTAATACCCAGATTTTGTGTGCATGGACAGGACTCATTTTTGATCTTGGCAGATTAGTGTAAGATGAGAAACGTGTCACCAACTCAACAATGATTGTTGGTTCTAAATAAAAGAAATGTTTCAAAAAGCTCAGAAAGAAAATGTGTTTTCTCTGTACTTTAAGTAAAAAAGGGATTCAGTTACAATGAAGGTTCATGTGAAAATGTGCTAAAGACATGTTTTCCTATATTAGGAATAATAGAGTAGTGAAGTGATTTTAAAGTTTAAACTTTGCGTTTGTGTAAGTCAGAAAGATGGAGATAGATAAGGATGATAAGACAACTTGTGCAGACAGGACGTCCAGTGAAAGAAGCGCTGAGCAGGTACAAAGTGAGGTGAAGAAGAGACTCGGGGTTCTTCCCTTTTGTCTTCTTCGAGATGAGCAGTCCAGAAGATTTGATCCAAGACGTCCACAGTTAAAAACCACAGCCCAACCTGTGACTGGGCTTTTCATCTGCTCATGTTAGATGCTTCATTCACAATAATTTCCATCATACTTCCACTGAATGCGGCGCAGAGATAAGTGCGCTGATATCACTGAAAAACAGTGATATCAATTCACAAACTGAACTGTGAGTAAAAAAACAAACAACCTGTGCTCGGGACTGTTTGAAGATTTTGGAGAGTCTTGGATTCTTTGTGGACTTTGTGGAAGCCTGAAGGAAACTGGATTATCACAACTGTGTTTCATATGGACTGTAGATAAATGCAGTTGTCACGGAGTCCTGCTTTTACATTGGTCACTTGGACAGCTGATGACAGTGATGTAACGAGTAGACCCGAGCAGCTGAGTTCTGGACAGGAGAGGCAGACGGTATCTAGTGATGCTAACAAGCTCTAGATTTATTTATGCAATACTTATATATATAAAACTATGTTAGTTAGTCCAAATAATTTTGATCCTCTGAAAATGAAAGACTAGGTAATAAGAAGGGTGAAATTCTTAAACAGTTAATGCAGCGGTCTTGTTAAACCCTTAGATTAAGTCTGCACATATTCATGATTTCCTTTAAATTCCAATGTATTTGTGTACAGAGGCAAGATGACAAAACACATATGGACCTGACAGTATAGAGTAAATACTGGAGAGTAGCAAACCAGTACTATATGATAGAAGAGCCAAGCTTGAAGGCCATTAAATGTTATACATTTGTATATTGATTTTCTGTCCCAGTCCTGTTCTAGGACACACAGCTTGATAGCAAGCATGAGCCCAACCCAGCACAACGGCCCCGTATCCAGGTAACGCCTGAGAGAACGAGAAACTGTTCTCAACTTCTTAAATTTGCTGAATGCCACTTGATAAAAAAAAAACTAAAACAAACACTAATCTGACAATGTTAAAACACTCAAACTCACTGTAGAAACGAACCAAAATTAAACCTGAGATAAAATGATAACAGCTGTGGATATCTGAGCCAGAAGTCTGCTCTCAGCTCTGGAACAGAGCATCCAGCTCTATGACGTGACTTTACTCTAGACAACTGACATCACTGCTCACATTTAAAGACTGCAGAAGTCAACATTCAGAAAGGCAACACACACAAGTCAGGATAATAAAGTTAGAATTTTATTTTATTAACACTTAATTCCCATTATTATACTGAAGACAACACGTGGGAGCATTTTGTCCGTGGATGTTTCTCTCTGGTAGACACAGAGTCTGAGCTGTGCACTCAGGTTTACTTGATCAACAACATTCTGCCTCCTTAAGTCTCAGCTCTTGTCAGGCTGGTCCATGTCATCTGCTCTGAAACTGAACGGTTTATCGTAGCCCATCAGATGATTGTAGTCGTGCGGGACGGGGAAAATGTCCGGGTTTACCAGGAACCCCACCTGCCCGGCGTAGAAAGTAGTGAACATCTTACTGACAGCTGGGATCCTCACCTGGCTCTGGTGGAACACGCTCTTTTTCTCGGTGAGGAACACGCTGTAGGTGACTGCTGTGTAGACATCTTTGTCTGGGTTGTGGTACAGGCGGATTATGTAACCCTTGGTGATGATGTGAAGAAGGATGGGAGTAAGGAAGGTAAAAAAGCCAATGACTCCACAGAAAGCTGCCTGCAAGGCAAAACTCTGGACTCCGAGTCCAGTTTTCAGGAGTATTTGTGGCATGAGGAAGAGGCTGGCTGCACTAGTGCTGTACGAGAACATCTTCACCCCTGCCAAAGAACAAGAGTCACACAACCTGTGTTAATTCCAACAGCAGTCTTGTTCACATGTCCATGTCTAAGTAAAGCATGCACCACTATCAGAGCCACGTTCAAAATATAATTCTACATGTTACATAGTTACTTTCACAATTCAGTTTTATTTGTGTGTGCTACTATTGCAGGGCTCTAGACTAACTTTTTGCCACGGTTGCACTGGTGCACCTAAGCACAAAAGGCACAAAAGTTAGGCGCACCCAAATTTTTCAACCACAACGCTTAACACCGCAGTTTTACATGTGCACCTTTTTTGGGGGAAAATTGCTGTCCATACAGTCAATATTGATTTGTAAATGATTAACTAACAATCTTGTCAACACAAAGTTCTTTATTTGGAGCACATTTCTACAAGAAAGATAAGTTACTGAAAAACTGCTTAAAGTGCGTTGGCACTCTTTGGTAATATTGTAGGCAATGCTAAACTTAATCATCACATCGGCTCCTCTGATGACCTGTTTGCTGCTGAAAGGCAGTGGGGGGAGGGGACACTTGGGCATTTATCGCTGCATATAATGTGTTGTCTGGATACACTGTGCTTTTTCAGCATTCAGAGATTGATGGCTCCGTGTCAGAGCTGCCTATGAATTTCAGACGGATCAGGCCTTAACGAAAAAGTTATCAATAGTTCTTTTCATCTTTCCTCATTACCCACAGCTACATCCACTTCTGTTGGGCCTAGGCTGCTCACTAGGGCTGGGTATCAACACTGATTTCTATAATCCATTCGATTTCTATTCACGAGGTCCCGATTCGATTCAATTTTGCTTCAGACAGTCAGAAATATTATAATTCTGATCATTTATCAGCACTGATACATGTGAGACTTCATCAGAGGTGTGAGCATCACAGCAGATGCCTTTGTGTCAAAGTAACTGAGAATAAAACAGAAAAACATGAAGGAGATTTTCCTGGCCTGGCTTTTTATAGCAGATAACCTTAAAAATATTCTGCAATTTTGCATAATTTTAAAAACTATAAATTTCTTCAGTATTGAACAGCAGAAATTAGGCTTTCTTGTCCGAGGTCATTTAAGTTATAAAAAAAACCACAGACAGCGGCCGACAGCGCTGCAAACAGCGGTAGACTTTGGGGTAATAAGCGAATGGATAATGCAGAAAACAGATTTGAGACGGGAAACTGTTCTTGAAGTACAGAGAGAGAGAGAGGGAGAGAGGGAGCTGTGCATGAAGTGTGATTTTTATCGTGGTGGAAGCAAAACAGCAAAAGTCAGAGGGAATTCATGACGACATTGATCAAATGTGAAGCGTAGTTTGCTGCTTCTTTTGCTGCTGGCTCGGTGAATTTTGGTTGGAGAGACAAAACCTGCAGCTCAGAATCAGCGCAAAAAAGACGTAAAGACAGAGCGGACCCGACGCACCAGAGTCAGCGAGCTGTCGGCTTTCAGCCCTGACGGCGTGTCCGTGTACGGGCCGTCGGGGCTGAAAGCCGAGAAAGACAAAGCTGATTCTGATGCGTCGGGTCCGCTCTGTCTTTACGTCTTTGTGCAGAATCTGTTTTCCTGCTCTCATTTACTGTTTGTTGAAATAGTTTTGTGAGCTTTAACCTGAGATTCTGGCGTTTCTGGCAAAATACATTTATATTTAAAAGTCGATTCATGATTTAATGAATCAGTATCACTTTATTCAAGCTACTCACCTCCCTCTATCCACCTGCACTTTCAAACGTACACACGAAGGACTACGGGACAACTACAGGACCACGGCCAATCACAGAGGTCCCGCCCCTGACTATCTCTGATTGGGACACACGATAGGGGCATGATGTGTGTAAGTTGTTGACCACACGGAGACTTTCAGAGTTGCCGAGACTGTTTTTGTCTTTTTTACTGGAACAGCTGGTCGCACCACTGAAAAATTTGGTCGCACTCTAGAGCCCTGTATTGTGAATTAGTGTAAAAGCCCTACAAAACAAAGACAACAGACAGACAACCCAATCTGGACAAGCATTCGGAGACAGCAGGGAGAAAGAACTCCCTGATAGGAGTCTTGTTCAATACGTCCCCTCTTTGTCACCATCTGGGTCAACATTTCCAACACAACAAACAACTGTACATATACACTGTGTATACAACAGAATCGAGGCGTGATCAGCAAATGTCCTGTAGGAGCTGACCAATCAGAGCAGAGTGGACGTTTTAGTAGAGGTGTCCACCTGGCTTTTTTTTTTCTTTTTTAAAAGAAAACATATGTTGAATGGATTAAAATTTTAAAATAAATCTCAGTCCATCTGTGCTCGCTCTTCACCAACAAACTCACAGGTATCCAGTTACTAACCAAAGTGTTTCAACAGCTTATATAACTCCATGTCATGGTATCTTTCCCTGGAGTAAATTAGGAAAAGTCAGTCTTATCATCCTTTCTTACATTAGTCACAATGATGAAACATCCACACCAAGACCAAACTTTGCCTAATGAGGGCTTGAAGACTAACATTTTGGAACCAGAGTTTAAATGTGCGAGAGTCTTTGTTTTTCTCTACAAGCTTACAGTTATTGGACGCACTGTCACTTAGACCTGTGGTGAACAGCAGCTGATATTTCACAACAAGATGCAAGTGACTGACCCCGAACAGCTAAACCCAGGCTGCCAGTATAAATGAGGTTTCCGTGCTCGGAGGGCGGCGCCGTGGAGATGAAACGGGTGGACGGACTGTGGGACTGCATCTGGTGAAAAACAACAAAAGGAACAAAATGTGTTTGGCACTGGGAGACTATTTCACAACTACAACTCCAAAAATGGGACGTCGTGCAAGATGTAAATAAAAGCAGAATGCAATGTTTTGCAAAACTCATAGCCACATATCACATCCACAATAGTACACAAAATGTTCAAGATTAGAAAAATGTTTCATTTTATGAAAAAAAAAGGTCATTTTGAATTTGAGAACAGTAACAAATTTCAGAAAAGTTCTAAGAATTGCCTTTGGGCCCGGTCCCTGACACACAGGTCTGTGCAGACTGTCAGAACCATCTGAGCTCTTTGTCCATCTTTACTTCTGAGAAACTCCTTTTATAGGTTTTTTTTTTGTTTTTTTAAAAAATATATTTAAAAAGAAAAAAAAAAACACACTGCCAGTTGAAAGTTTGGACACACCTTCTCATTTAATGTTTTTGTGTCTTTATTTTTACTACTTTCTACATTGTAGATACAAACTGAAGACATCAAATATATGAAGTAAGATATATGGAAATATGGAGCAAAGAAAACAATGATAAATAACTCTAAATATGTTTTAGATTCCACCCTTTGCTTTGTTTACAGCGCTGCATGAGCTTCATGACATACTCACCTGAAATGGTTTCACCTCACAGGTGTGCCTGTCAGGGTTCATCTGTGGACCCCAAACACACCTCCAGGCTGTTTAAGGCCTATCTGACTAACAAGGAGAGTGATGGAGTGCTGATGGCCTGGCCTCCACAGTCACCTGACCCAGTCCCAGTGGAGATGGTTTGGGATGAGATGGAGCGCAGAGTGAAGGGAAAAGGACCAACAAGTGCTCAGCATCTCTGGGAACTCCTTCAAGACTGTTGGAAACTATTTCAGGTGACGACCTCATGAAGCTCATGGAGAGAATGCATATACACACACACATGAAAATACACATAATATATCTTGCTTGATATATTTGATGTCTTCAGGTTGTATCTACAATGTAGAAAGCAATAAAAATAAAGAAAAACCATTATATCAGATGTTTAAATGGAGAATGTGTGTGTGTGTGTGTGTGTGTGTGTGTACGATCAGTCAAAAGTTTGGACACACCTTCCTATTTATTTTCTACGTTCTTCTGTCAATAAAACATTTGTGACATATAGAAACCGTCGCTTGTCTTTCTTTTTAAACTGTCCATTTTTTTATTCGAACCTGGATCTACTTGTGTGTAAATGTTTGCACTTCATTAAAAAGAGCCAAAACACATCTACCAAATATTTGGCAGAAAATAACGACGATCATTCTTCAAAAACACCACAACCCTTTAATTCAAACCAACGAACTCAGGATCCTAACATGTATCAGCTGATTCTGCAAATCTGTAATGAAGTGGTTACCGGATACTCGGACATGCTGACGTCACCGTTTATCCGTCTGTATGTTCAGTGAGTGCGGTATCCATGTGCTTTTGTCTGTTATGACCTCTGTAAATGTTCACGTCAGCTGAATCCGTCACATGCTTCTGTTACCATCCAGCTGACATTACCCTCCCAGGGACCGCACGTGTACGGCTCAGCTGACACATTTACGTCACTCATTCATGTGAAGTGACGCTTAACCTTTCAGAACAGCGGTGAGCATGTTACTGTAGAAACACCGACGGTTAGCCGTTAGCAGTGCGGCATTATTACTCATGACATCATCGGTGTAGCTTAAACATACGCAGTAAAGCGTGACGATGCTGATGCAGCGCTCATGTCTCGTATCTATCCGCGTACCTGACGGTCAAATACCTTGTTGAGAGCCAGGAACGAGCGCCTGACAGTTAGCTGGTTCCTCCTCACTGCGCTCACACAGCACACGGAGAATGGCGCGGGATGCTGCGCGAACTTAAACTGACTGTTACTGAAAATCCGGGGAAGAGACCGAGACCGCAGGAAATGTACAGACAGCATCTTTGGCTTTTTTTTCTTTACTTTCTTTTTTATTACTGCTAAAGCGGCCCTGACTCTCGGACCTACGAACTTCACACACGCTGCAAATCTCGCTTCCCGTTTCTTCTTCTTCTGTAAGGATTAATGTGTCTACTCCTGCATTAGCGCCATCCTGTGGCGGGGACTGATCTTTGCCCCAAGACTAAGAGTATTTCTTCTTTGTGGTTATCACAATAAACATAGGAGCCTTTTCTCCATATATTTTCTTTCATAAATGGGTTTGTTGTTCAAATACAGATTTACTAACCAACTGAAACAGCTTCATGTATGTTAACACAACACTTCACATTCACAGCTTGCTGTCTAACATTTTAATGCTATCAGACATTATTAGAAGTACTGAAGAAGTGCTGAAATGGGTTCAAGTGGTCCCCTTATAAGTTTGACACTAATTACTAACTTGATGCTGTTACCATGATCGTGACAGCTTTGACTGGCAGCTGCAGTAACAGAGAAACTTGTAATTGCAGATACAGTACAACCCCATCCTCTCGCTATCTATCAGAGTATCAGGATTTAAAACAGTGTTTACTTTGTTATTCTTAATACAGAAAATCCCATTACAGTTCAACATTCAGGCTCTACATATTTCATTTCTTGTCTTCATTTTGTGCACAAGACTGTTCATTTCAGCATCCCTTTTAATCCAGTTATATAGAATTATTTCTCTTTAAAACTGTTTGTTAAGCACAATTTACTCAATACGATCTCCTTTTTACTAAGTCATACACTTTAAAGTCAGATATTCAGAGATCAGAGTGTCCTGTGTGTTGACTGGCCTGAATTAAGCCTGTCTTTAGAATCATTATTATAGTTTATATTTCCTTATTTCTTATTTTATTTAACTTATACATACTTGTATTTAACTGATTATGTTCTGTTCAGTATTGAGTATAATTAACTATCAGTAAAACCTCATATGAACTATGACTGTATGTTTAACTATGTTTATTAGTACACTCAATACTGTTTTTCTCCTTCAAAGTCATGTATAATGATTGACACGAATGGACGACACAGTTCTTATCTCAGTCACAGACATCCAGACACGAACAGAAAAGGTTGATGATGGATCGTGTCTACACACACAAAGGTTAGACATTAGAACAGAGATTTTCACTACTCAAACTACATTTCTCAGTGAACATATTAATCAAACTTATACTTTGATTATATTTTACAATTAGCAAAAGTACACAAAGAAAAGAGTACTTTAAATCACACATAAGACTTGATGTTGAGTCTTTTACTTTACTTCTGGTTGGAGCTGAGCTGAGGCTTCCTCCATGACATCCTTGATACTGGACAGATTCTCGTTGGGTCTCGAGGTACTGCAGCCTTCTGATATTCCCAATATTCACACCCAACCAAATTGTTACCACGTGAGTCATCCAAGGATCTTCATGAATTTCTCTTATATTTGCCGCCCACCTGCAGTGCCTTCACTGCCCACCACAGGCCCAAAACCCACACTTTGAGAATCACTAAAATAGAGGATGAGGATGTATGTTGCTCATCGATTTTTATATGGCTTTCAACTCTATTTAGCACCTGTTTATGTTTTGGTGTTTAAAGCTTTTGGGTTTTGTTGATAAATTTAGAAACATTTCAGCCTCTCTATGAAAATACTAAATTCTTGCTTCCTTAGCCGGAGGTACTTCACAAGCATGGAAACATGGAATTAAACAGGGTTGCCCTATCGCTCCATTTCTCTGTATAACAGCTGCTGAAATGCTTTCTATTTCTGTCAGAAATTCGGCTATTGCACCATTGAATGTTCTTGGTTGCACATTACCAGCCAATCAAACAAAAGATTTTATGAAACACCTTTCTGAATTACCACAAATTTTACAAGTATTTATAATTTTTCACCTAAGCTTCCGAACAAGAAGGTGTAGTCAGTCAGTCATAGTCAGTCGTGTAGTTAGTCATGTCCCGTATCAAAGCCATCCCAGACGCATTAGACCAGGGATCTCGAACTCCAGGCCTCGAGGGCCGGTGTCCTGCAGGTTTTAGATCTCACCCTGGGTCAACACACCTGAATCAAATGATGAGTTCATTACCAGGCCTCTGGAGAACTTCAAGACATGTTGAGGAGGTAATTTATCCAGCTGTGTTGGATCAAGGACACATCTAAAACCTGCAGGACATCGGCCCTCGAGGCCTGGAGTTCAAGACCCCTGCATTAGACCCTCTGCAATTTGCATATCGGAGGAGTCGTTCTACCGAGGACACCGTTAATGTAGCCATCCATGGAGCCCTTTCTCACCTCAAAAATGGACACCTATGTTCAAATGCTGTTTATAGACTACAGCTCAGCATTTAACACCGTCACCCCAAACAGACTGGTGGAAAAGCTCTCTACTCTTGGACTGACACCCCCCCTCCGTCGCTGGGTCCTGGACTTCAATTAAATTCAATTCAATTCAGTGTTATTTACACAGCGCCAAATCACAACAACAGTCGTCTCAAGGCGCTTTATATTGTAAGGTAGACCCTATAATAATACATACAGTTAGTTATTTATTCGCCTTTCAATCACTTAAATTTTAAAACTGTGTATATACTGTATATTCTGTGTATTTATTACCTCACTCTTATTGCCTGTTTATGCCCTGTCCTTACCCTCAACCTCATGCTACTCTGTTGTAGTTTAATTGTCCCTTGGGGATAAATAAAGTCTTTTTGATTCTGATTCTGATACAGAGAAAACCCCAACAATCATATGACCCCCTATGAGCAAGCACTTTGGCGACAGTGGGAAGGAAAAACTCCCTTTTAACAGGAAGAAACCTCCGGCAGAACCAGGCTCAGGGAGGGGCGGGGCCATCTGCTGCGACCGGTTGGGGTGAGAGAAGGAAAACAGGATAAAGACATGCTGTGGAAGAGAGACAGAGGTTAATAACAGATATGATTCAGTGCAGAGAGGTCTATTAACACATAGTGAGTGAAGAAGAAACACCCAATGCATCATGGGAATCCCCAGCAGCCTACGTCTATTGCAGCATAACTAAGGGAGGATTCAGGGTCACCTGGTCCAGCCCCAACTATATGCTTTAGCAAAAAGGAAAGTTTGAAGCCTAATCTTGAAAGTAGAGATAGTGTCTGTCTCCTGGATCCAAACTGGAAGCTGGTTCCACAGAAGAGGGGCCTGAAAACTGAAGGCTCTGCCTCCCATTCTACTTTTAAATACTCTAGGAACAACAAGTAGGCCTGCAGTGTGAGAGCGAAGTGCTCTAATGGGGTGATATGGTACTACAAGGTCATTAAGATAAGATGGGGCCTGATTATTTAAGACCTTGTATGTGAGGAGCAGGATTTTGAATTCTGGATTTAACAGGAAGCCAATGAAGGGAAGCCAAAACAGGAGAAATCTGCTCTCTCTTTCTAGTCCCTGTCAGGACTCTTGCTGCAGCATTTTGGATCAGCTGAAGGCTTTTCAGGGAGTTTTTAGGACATCCTGATAATAATGAATTACAGTAGTCCAGCCTGGAAGTAATAAATGCATGAACTAGTTTTTCAGCATCACTCTGAGACAGGATATTTCTGATTTTAGAGATGTTGCACAAATGGAAGAAAGCAGTCTTACATATTTGTTTAATATGTGCATTGAAGGACATGTCCTGGTCAAAAATGACTCCAAGGTTCCTCACAGCATTACTGGAGGCCAACGTAATGCCATCCAGAGTAAGAATCTGCTTAGATACCATATTTCTAAGACTTTCAGGGGGTCATTTGTCCCTCTTTGGGGGGAAACTCCCACTGGGTTTAAATCTGGGACTCTCCACCACTGACCCTTAGAACTGAAGAAGCTTCTCGGATGAGAGGTGAAACGTCTTCAAGCAACTCAAAGAAGTCCAGACGCTTTTCTTTCCAAGCTCCTTAGACTACGGTGACCTGGATGACTGAAACTGTACAAGATCAACAGGACCCTAAGAGCCTTCAACAGGAACTCAATGGGGATGTGGCAGACAATAGAGGCCAACTTCAAGCCCATAACACAAGTCACCATCAAGTGCGGGATCTACCAAGGAGATGCTCTGTCCCCACTGCTGTTCTACATAGGCCTGAACCCCCTCAGTGAGATCATTAACAAGACTGGCTACAGATACTGACTACAGAACGGAGCAGTTGTCAGCCACCTCCTGTACATGGATGACATCAAGCTCTATGCCAAGAGTGAACGAGACATCGATTCACTGATCCACACTACCAGGATATACAGCAATGACATCGGAATGTCGTTCGGAGTGAAGAAGTGTAGTCGGATGATAACGAAGAGAGGGAAGGTACTCATCACACAGCCTTGTCGTACACCGGTGTTCATTGGGATGGTATATGAGCAGTGGTTATCCAGCCAGACATGTTGGGGCCGGCCGGTCAGGAAGTCCAGTAACCATTTGCACGAGCAATTGAGCACGCGGTCGGTTGGGGCCATCTTCCTGATTTACTCGTGGATGTTCGTTGTCTCATCCTGGACTGTGGTGCTGACACTCACCAGTCCCCAGCTTCCTTCCTTCTGCTTAGCGTACAGCCTCAGGGTGCTGGACTTGGGGTGAAACCCTCCATGCATGGTCAGGAGTTTCCTGGTCTTGATGTCAGTGGCTTCTATCTCCTCGTTTGGCCAGCTTATTATCCCAGCAGGCTACCTGATCATGGGCAGGGCGTAGGTGTTGATAGCCCAGATCTTGTTCTTACCTTTCAGCTGACTCCTCAGGACCTGCCTGAGCCTCTGCAGGTACTTGATGGTTGCAGCTTTCCTAACAGCCTCTTCGTGGTTCCCATTTGCCTGTGGGATCCCCAGGTACTTGTAACTGTCCTCTATGTCTGCAATGTTGCCTTCTGGTAGTTCAATCCCCTCAGTTCTGACTACCTTCCCTCTCTTCATTATCATCACTTCTCCAGTCTGAACAATATTAAGATGTCATTGCTGTATATCCTGGTAGTGTGGATCAGTGAATCCATGTCTCGTTCACTCTCGGCATACAGCTTGATGTCATCCATGTACAGGAGGTGGCTGACAACTGCTCTGTTCCATAGTTGGTACCCGTAACCAGTCTTGTTAATGATCACAGTGAGGGGGTTCAGGCCTACGCAGAACAGCAGTGGGGACAGAGCATATCCTTGGTAGATCCCAATTGTTGGTGACTTGTGCAGTGGGTCTTGAAGATTCCATAGCTCCCTCATCCTATTCATGACTGTGCCACATCGCAACAATAATGTTGCGAATTCTGCGTATTCAAAGTGTCTTTACTGCCTTCTTCTTACATGAGAAAAAACATCTGCTGTTACAGATGAGAAAGCAGAACTTTATACAATGTTTTAACCTTCACCTCGCACAAAGGTTATGTCTGAAAACATCTTACGATTGCTCTCTTTGAGACCAAGAGTTTAATTAAATGAACCTAATTTATTATATCATACTTTCTGGATTGTAACCTTTCAGAAGGTGAGTTGTGATATTAAAAATTCCCTGCATGTTATAAATGAACTGTTCCTCATTTTAAAAAGAATTTTAATGTCCCTGTCTGGGACCCAGTGAAGACTAATTGCTTGCAGCTTCAAAATGTAGTATGTTCTTATATATAGCATGATATAGTATAATATAGTATGTTATTCTTACATCATTTCTTTATGAATATTTATTGTTAGAATACATATTTTTGATCACAAAAACAAGTACTGAACACTTACTATATCATCATTTAGTTATGATGATGCTCATGGTTACAATAGCGATTTTCATATACATTTCCTAAACATCCTTTTGAATTAGTATTGGAAAGACTCATTTTAGAAAGCCTTGTAAAAAAATCATTTGTACTTCACTTATATAGCACGCTTGACAATACTGCAGATAATGTGTACACATCTTCAGTATGCTAGCCTCACACTGAAACACAGTTTATATAATTGAACAGATACAAAATGAAACATGTTCTAAAAAATTAAAGTCTAGTTATCGGGTAGAACTCTATGGTTTCTTTGCATCATAATTCAAACACTACTGAGGTAGAAAGAAAATTATTAGATTTAGACAGTTACACCTCTGACATGTATTGACAAAAAATACACTTGTGGAATTTTGTACATGCCATTTTTCAATAAAAATAACATTCAAAAAGTTTGTTTTGCTCTCATAAAGAAAAAAAATCCTAAATGTCATGCAGTCATGCAGATGCATGCCATCAGCTGAAAAGCTGGCATTCTCGTTCTGTTTTCAATTTTATTATACTGCCAAATTTCCATCATTACTGAAAAAAATAAATTGGGGGACATTAACTCCATAACTTACATTGCTGAAATATTTTATATTACCATACGTGGTAATAGATTATAGTAGCAAAAACAAGCCGAAGGTTTAAATTGTTGAATCTAGGACAAAATTTCGAGTTAAAGTTTAGACCTGTTAACACACACACAAACGTCTTTATATTTTGTTTACAAGTAAGGCAAAAACAAAGTCTTTAGGAAAAGTTCTCCAGGCTGCTTGAACGGCATTCAAAAGCTTTTCTTTTGATGTTGGCTGCCTTTTGTTTCATTCACTGTCAACACAATCCCTGGGTTCTGGGATTGTGCGCAGTGTGTGTTAACCAGGTATGGTTTTATTGTTTTATTCACTGGTTTGGAATCACGGAGCCTCATTTACAAACAGTGCAAATGTACAAATTTTTGACAGAAAGATCTGTGATTTATCAATATTTTCATGACTGAATTTCTTTGTATTTTGCAAACAAATGTTGTAACCCCTCTAACCATGCATAATGAACAAATCACAGCCTGGCTGCTGTAGGAATTTGAATTTGCTACAACTAATAATAATAATAAAAAAAACAATAATAATTATTATAGCCTTATTTACAGTTTTCCAAATGATCATACACCACAAAATAAATACCACACGTAAAGAAAACAAAAATACAAAATGAAAATGGTCTATTCAGTGCATGTATAAACTGACAGTTTAGAGTACCCAGCCTTCTTGGAGTACCTGGGTGTGGTCGTCCTACTGGGAGACTTCAATGCTCATGTGGGCAAAGAAAGTTTGATTGAGGAATGGTCTGCCAGATCTGAACCCGTGCAGTGTTCAATTCAATTCAATTCAATTCAATTTTATTTATACAGCGCCAAATCACAACAGTCACCTCAAGGTGTTTTATATTGCAAGGTAGACCCTACAATAAGTGTTGTGTTGATGTCTGTGCAAATAACAATTTGTCCATAAGAAACACCATGTTCGAACATAAGGACGGATTGTGGCACCACAAGAGTGTTGGACTTTTTTCAGTGATTCTAGTCATAATTTTTATGGACAGAATTTCTAGGAATAGCCAAGTGGCAGAAGGTTCCACTTGTGCGGTCTCAGAATCTCATTCTGCTTTTGCAGATAATGTGTTACTGTTGGCTTTATCAGGTGATGGCCTCCAGGCTGCACCAGAGCGGTTTGCAGTTGAATGTGTAGCAGTGGAAATGAGAATCAGCACCTCCAAATCTGAGGCCATGGTCCTCAGCTGGAAAGGGTGGAGTGCCTACTCTGCCCCAAGGAGAGTATAAGTATTGGAGTCTTGGGGAGAGGGGAACGTGAGTTGGACAGACAGATTGGTGCAGCGGCTGCAGTGATGTGGATGCTATAGCGGTCCGTAATGGTCTGTGTCCCTAACCTCACCTATGGTCACGAGCTTTGATGGCGGAATAAGCTTTCTCCAAAGGGTGGCTGGGTTCTCCCTTAGAGATAGGGTGAAGAGTTCGGCCATCCGGGAGGGGCTCAGCGTAAAGCCGCTACACCTTCATATTGAAAGGCGCCAGTTCAGGTGGTTAGGGCATCTGACAAGAATGCCTCCTGGGGGCCTCCTTGGTGAGGCAAAGGGGCAGACCCAGGAAACCTGAAGAGATTAGGAGGTGGCTGGAGAGAGGGAGGTCTGGGCTTCTCTAGGCTGCTGCCCCCGGCGACCTCGAGACCCTGGATAAGCGCAAAATAACAAACAAACAAAAAAAATCTATGGATGCAAAGAGGTGTAGGCTTCAACCTTCATCCACTCATTTTCTTACACTTATGTGGGGCAGGGTCATGGGGTAGAGCCTCATCTATCAATTTAAAAACATTTTATTAACCTGTTTTATTGTATCTTAAATGTTCTTATTTTTCCACTGAAAATGACTTCTATCATTGCTGGATGTGATCACTTACAATATACATTTTTGGTACTACACCCTTGATGCTGAAGAATCTGGATTTTCTGTTTTCATTGCAGTGAGCTTCTCATATGAGGCTGACAGATTATGCCATGTGGTCTTTGTTCTCCGTCTGTTAGTCTTTCGTCTGTTAGTCATAGCACCTTTTTTCAAACTTTCTTTCTTACTTGAGCGACATTAAGTGTTTCAGGGGAAATGAACTCCTGCTATTTCAGACTCAGTATCGCTTTTTATTTATTTTTAAAAAGTCATCACTCCTGTGGAAACACTTTGGAAAGCTTCCACCTTGGACCTCAGATATTATTATTTAATTTTGTACAGTCACATTTTCTCTTATGTCCTGCCTAGAGGTGCAGGCTTCTCTCTATACCATCTCTGTCCTGGTCGTTGTGTCCTTGGGCAAGACACCTTACCCTACCGCCTATTGGTGTTGGCCAGAGGGGCCAATGGTGTGAAATGCCAGCCTCGCTTCTGTCAGCCTGCCCCAGGGCAGCTGTGGCTACAACTGTAGCTTGCCTCCACCAGTGTGTGAATGAATAGTGGAATTGTAAAGCGCTTCGGGTGCCTTGAAAAGCGCCATATAAATGCAATCCATTATTATTATCATCATCACCACTTTCTCCACTTCATCTGGAGGGAAATTTGTGGCATGTGTGGCAAATTGGGGTGGGTCAGTCTGCAGATAGTATGCAAACTGTATGGAGATTCTACAAGGTTGTTGATTCCGAACACTTCAGATTTATTAGCATAAGCAGTAAGAGCTAAATAGGCCGGTCATATGTTTTATAAATCCAACAATAATTTTGTTTGGGAACTATTATTTTTTGCACAGAACAATTCAATGCAAACATTAGTAAATGAGGCCCAGTCATGCTGATAAATTAAGCCACTGCCAATCAGAAGCTTTCCAGATGCACAGACAGTTCTTTAATAGGTTCATAATTTCATCAATTTTGACAAGACTGCCAACATCAGTGGCTGAAATGCAGCCCCAAACTAAAACAGAGTCCCCAATGTGTTTAGAGATGGCTGTAAAACACTTGCTGTTGTCTCTTTTTGACCTTCTTCATACACACTAGCGAGCTGAATTTTTCACATTTGGACCTATCGCTCCATAAGACCTGTTGCCACTGATTTTCAGTCCAGTTCTTGTGCAATTTGGCATATGTGAGGATTTTCTTCCCACTTTCCTTCCATTGGCATTTTGACACACTTCCTGTTTCTGACGATGCTTCAGCGAAGAGGTGATGGATCAACTGAGGTGCTAGACACATCTCTCCCCTACCATTTCTTAATAACACGAGACATAATTATTTTAATACAATGTCTCTTTGCCATGTGGTTTGTATCAATGTTTCAGTGACAATTACTTTGACATCTTTCACATTTTGCAGTTTTATATGCTTTGACAATGGTGACATTGAACCTTATGGAATGAACCTCTTCTTGTACGTTTTACAAACATACTTCCTCTCACTTGTGCAACTTCTTGTGTACACTGTCAGTCACTACTTTGACCACATCTTGTTGTAGTTTCGTTAAATTTCATCCCCACACCCATGTGGATTTTTGTGTGATCCGTCACGGAACTGAAACCTCTGCCGGGAGATTTGCAAAGGTGCTGCCTCTCAGCGGTGTGATTTTTCATGTGAACACTCCCACCACTTTGAGTAAAAACTTCTCCAAATGTTTTGCAAGAATGCTCACTTGTGTGAGACCCCATGTGGACAGTCAAATGACTATTTTGACTGAAAGTCTTACCACAAGTTTTGCAAGAATATGGCCTCTCACCTGTGTGAGTTCTCATGTGGACATTCAAATGACTGTTCTGACTGAAGCTTTTACCACAGGTTACACAGGAATAGGGCTTATCACCTGTGTGGGTCCTTATGTGGACAGTTAAATCCCTCATTTGAACAAAACCTTTTCCACATGTTTTACAAGAATACGGCTTCTCACCTGTGTGAGTTCTTGTGTGCCTTTGCAACTTTGATAAGCAGGTAAATTTTTTCCCACATGCGTTGCATTGATAAGGCTTTATACGTGTGTGAGTTTTCATGTGGGCAGTCAAATTACCGCTTTGTGTAAATCTTTTTCCACATGTGGCACAAGAATATGGCTTCTCACCTGTGTGAAACCTAACATGTCGTATCAAATTCGATGCGTCCCTAAATGGTTTCCCACAGATCTTGCAGGGATAGGGCTTTTCACCTGTGTGGGTTCTCATGTGGTTCAGTACTTTGTCACGTCTTCTGAAATTTTTCCCACATGCTTCACAAGAAAATGGCTTTTCACCTGTGTGAGTGCTTATGTGGCTCTTCAACTTTTCCAAGCGGATAAATCTTTTTCCACAAGTGTTGCAGTGGTAAGGTTTTATACCTGTATGCGTTGCCATGTGCACAGTTAAATTGCCTTTATGATAAAATCTCTTCCCACAAGTTTCGCAAGAATGTCGCTTCTCACCTGTGTGATATCTAATGTGACAGATCAGATTTGATCTGTCACTAAATGCTTTCCCACAGATGTTACAGGCAAAAGGCTTTTCACCGGTATGAGTTCTTATATGGACCAACATGTTATCCTTTCTCCTGAATTTTTTCCCACATGCTTCGCAAGAGAATGGCTTCTCACCTGTGTGAATGCTCGTGTGTACTTTCAATGTTGAAAC
Source organism: Oreochromis niloticus (assembly GCF_001858045.2). Lineage (NCBI taxonomy): Eukaryota > Metazoa > Chordata > Actinopteri > Cichliformes > Cichlidae > Oreochromis > Oreochromis niloticus. The sequence goes on along the minus strand of NC_031982.2, from coordinate 425,258 downwards.
GTATTTAAATCTCTTCCCACAGGTGTTACAAGAATATGGTTTCTCATCTGTTCTTCCCTGGCATAGAGAGTCGTGAGAAAGGAGCTGGCTGTTTGGCTCTTCTTTACAGGAACTCTGTTCCTCAAAAACTGAAGAGATCATGAAGGGATTGGTTTGCTCCTCCAGTACAAGCTGCTCTCCCTCCAGTACAAGCTGCTCTCCCTCCAGTACAAGCTGCTCTCCCTCCTGTGAAGAGTTTGTGAAGAGTTCCTCCTCTTCCTCTTTTATTTGTAGAAGTCCTAGGTCCTGCTGGTTCAGACCAGATTTATTCTCCAGGTTAAAGAGCCATTTGTCATCGAGAATGTCCTCCTTGCATGCATATTGGTCTAGAGGAATAAAGGGAGACATAAAAAACATTACTACTGTGATGAGAGGTAAATACATTTTTCACCACCAATAATGACCTTAAATATTATTGTATTCCGACCCGGTATCCAGTAAGGGTCCTGGCTAGACCCCCCGTGGTAGAAACAAGCCCTGGAGTGGCGCAGCTACGTCTGCAGCCGGTCCGCAGTTCAGGACACAAGTATTTCACTGCATCTTCACTATATGTGGTACTGTGTGTGACAAATACAATTTGTATTTGTATTTGATATTGTGACTTTTTTCCGTCAGTTCACCATCTAAATGTATTTGCTTCCACCGATTTGTGTGTGTGCAAGTGAGCCTGACAGCCAAGGCCTGTGTGTTAATAAACACGCCTGCAGTCCACCAGTCCTCTGTTGGGATAATATGAGTACTATGAGGTAAATATTCAAGACTTCGTAGGTGAGAAGAAGGATTTTAAATTAAATTATGGATTTAATAGGTAGTCAATGAGGACACCCCGGCATGGGAGAAATAGTTTCTATTTCTAGTTCCTGTTAGTGCTGGTGTACGGTTGCTGCAGTGTCTTAGATCCACTGAAGGCTTTTCTGGGAGCCTTTAGAATAGCCAACAACAAGGAGTTAATATAGTTCAGCCTTGAAGTAACAAATGTGTGGTGTAGTTTTTCAGCATCACATTTGTAATTTTAACAGAGCTATGCAGACGAAAACAGGAAACCTAGCTATTAGCTTAACTCGGACATTAAAGGACATATGCTGGTTAAAAATGACTCCAAGACTGTTCAGTGTTGCTGGAGTCGTTGTGTAGAACCAGAGTAAACATCATGTTTCTAAAGCTCCATTTTGTCTGAATTTAGGAGAAAAACAATTACTCAATTACTGGACATGCAGACCTTTATGTCTTTCAGACAAACCTGCAGTTTAACTGATTTCTGTTACAGGTCTCATTTTTAAAAAATAAATAGGAAGGCTGGAAATCAATCTGTAATGACCTGAGGCAGCTTTATCAGCTTTGTAAGTAATGGTTAATTTACAGCAGCATAAAAACATGTGGTACATAACGTTTTTAATATTGATAAACTGATCACTTTTAATATCAGTGCATTGTATTTTTATCAGGTCCAATAGACACACTGATGGTTTGGAGGAAGTTTGGAGAGATGGAAAGAAGCAGTCTAAATAAAAATCAGTGGATGTTTAAGTTGAATACTTGAAGATCCATCTCATGGAAGGATGTTATCATTATCAAGAATTTAATGAAGTTATTACTCGTTAAGCCCCTCAGCGAATCGCTACCTTATTGTGGTGGAGGGGTTTGTGTGTCCCAGGGATCCCACAGGGGCTATGTTGTCTGGAGGCTTTTGCCCCCTGGTAGGGTCTCCCATGGGAAATTGGTCCTGGGTGAGGGACCAGACAAAGAGCGATTCAGAAGACCCCTATAAAAAAGACCATCAAGGGAACAGTTCACCCTGCCCAGGATAGGGTTACCGGGGCCCCGCCCTGTAGCCAGGGACGGTGCCCGAGGGCGAGCATCTGGTGGCCAGGCCTTAGTCCATGGCGGCTTGCTGGGCATAGCCCGAAAAAGGGACATGGGCCCAGCTTCCTGCAGGCCCACCACCCGCAAAAGGCACCATAGGGGTCAGGTGCAATGTGAGCCGTGCGGCGGCCAGGAGCGGAGGTCCTGGCGGACCAATCCCCGGCTACCCAAGAGTGGCAATTGGGACATGGAATGTCACATCTCTGGTGGGGAAGGAGCCTGAGCTAGTGCGTGAGGTTGAGAGGTACCGGCTAGATATAGTCGGGCTCACCTCAACGCATGGCCTGGGCTCTGGAACCAGCATCCTGGAGAGGGGCTGGACTCTGTCTCAGTCTGGAGTTGCCTCTGGTGAGAGGCGGCGGGCTGGGGTGGGTATCTTGGTATGCCCTTGGCTTGCTGCTGGTATGTTGGGGTTTCTCCCAGTGGACGAGAGGGTTTGTTCCCTTTGCCTTCGGGTCAGGGAGCAGGTCCTGACCGTCATCTATGCTTATGCGTCGAGCGGCAGTTCAGAGTACCCAGCCTTCTTGGAGTCCCTGGGTGGTCCTCCTGGGGACTCTGTTGTCCTACTGGGAGACTTCAATGGTCACGTGGGCAATGACAGCGAGAACTGGAAGGGCGTGATTGGGAGAAACGGCCTCTCGGATCTGAACCTGAGCGGTGTTTTGTTATTGGATTTCTTTGCAAACCACAGTTTGGCCATAACGAACACCATATTCGAACATAAGAGTGTACATAAGCGCACGTGGCACCAGGACACTCTAGGCCACAGGTCGATGATCGATTTTGTAATCGTATCACCAGACCTGAGGCCATATGTTTTGGACACTCGGGTAAAGAGAGGGGCTGAGCTGTCAACTGATCCCCACCTGGTGGCGAGTTGGATCAGGTGGTGAGGGAGGACGCTGGACAGACCTGGCGCGCCTAAACGTACAGTGAGGGTGTGCTGGGAACGTCTAGCAGAGGCCCCGGTCCGCGAGATCTTCAACTCACACCTCCGGCAGAACTTCAACAGCATTCCGAGGGAGACTGGGGACATTGAGTCCGAATGGACCATGTTCAGCACCTCCATTGCCGAAGCCGCTGCACTGAGCTGCGGCCGCAAGGTAGTTGGTGCCTGTCGTGGTGGTAATCCCCGAACCAAATGGTGGACACCAGAGGTGAGGGGAGCCACCAAGCTGAAGAAGGAGTCCTACCGGGTTTGGTTAGCCTGTGGGACTCCGGAGGCAGCTGATAGGTACCAACAGGCCAAGCAGAATGCGGCTCGGGTGGTGGCTGAAGCAAAAGCTCGAGTATGGGAGGAGTTCGGAGAGGCCATGGAAAGAGACTTTCGGACTGCCTCGAAGAGATTCTGGCAAACCGTCAGGCAACTCAGGAGGGGAAAGTGGTGTTCTACCTGCACTATGTATAGTGCGGGTGGAGTGCTGCTGCCTCTGACTGAGAAAATTGTCGGGCGGTGGAGGGAATATTTCGAGGACCTCCTCAATGCCACTGGCACGTCTTCCGTGGCAGAAGCAGAGTCTGGGGACGAAGGGGATGATCTGCTAATCTCTGGCGAGGTCACTGAGACAGTTAAACAACTCCTTGGTGGCAGAGCCCCTGGGGCTGACGAGGTCCGCCCCAAGGTCCTGAAGTCGCTGGATGTTGTAGGGTTGTCTTGGTTGACATGTCTCTACAATGTTGCGTGGAGATCAGGGGCAGTACCCCTGGACTGGCAGACTGGGGTGGTGGTCCCCATCTTTAAGAAAGGGGACCGGAGGGTGTGTACCAACTACAGGGGAATCACACTCCTCAGCCTCCCTGGGAAAGTCTATGCCAGGGTGCTGGAGAGGAGAGTCCATCCTTTAGTCGAACCTCGGATACAGGAGGAACAATGCGGTTTTCGTCCTGGTCGTGGAACACTGGATCAGCTCTTTATCCTCTCGGGGATACTTGACGGAGCATGGGAGTTTGCCCAACCAGTCTACATGTGTTTTGTGGACTTGGAGAAGGCATTCGACCGTGTCCCTCGGGGGGTCCTGTGGGGGGTGCTCCGGGAGTATGGGGTGCCTGGTCCATTGCTACGGGCCATTCCGTCCTTATACAACCGTTGCAAGAGCTTGGTCCACATAGCCGGCAATAAGTCGGTGACACAGGGCAGCCCTTTGTCACAGAGTCTGTTCATAATTTTTATGGACAGAATTTCTAGGCGTATCCAAGTGGGGGAAGGCTTTCACTTGGGTGGTCTCAGGATCTCATCTCTGCTTTTTGCAAATGAGGTGGTTCTGTTGGCTTCATCGGGTGATGGCCTCCAGCTCGCCTTGGAACGGTTCGCAGCCGAGTGTGAAGCGGTGGGAATGAGAATCAGCACCTCAAAATCTGAGGCCATGGTCCTCAGGCGGAAAAGGGTGGAGTGCCCACCCCGGGTCAGGGACGAGTTCCTGCCCCAAGTGGAGGAGTTTATGTATCTCGGGGTCTTGTTCACGAGTGATGGGAGAAGGGAGCAGGAGATCGACAGACGGATTGGTGCAGCGGCCGCAGCGATACGTACGCTGTACCGGTCTGTTGTGGTGAAGAGAGAGCTGAGTGTAAAAGCGAAGCTCTCAATTTACCAGTCGATCTACGCCCCTACCCTCACCTATGGTCACGAGCTGCGAGTAGTGACCGAAAGAACGAAATGGCAGACACAAGCGGCGGAAATGGGCTTCCTCCGAAGGGTGGCTGGCTTCTGCCTTAGAGATGGGGTGAGAAGTTCGGCCATTCGGGAGGGGCTCAGTGTAGAGCCGCTGCTCCTCCACATCGAAAGGAGCCAGTTGAGGTGGTTCGGGCATCTGACAAGGATGCCTCCTGGGTGAGGTTTTCCGGGCATGTCTCACCAGGAGGAGGCCCCGGGGCAGACCCAGGACACGCTGGAGAGATTATATCTCTCGGCTGGCCTGGGAACACCTTGGTGTTCCCCCAGATAAGCTGGAGGAGGTGGCTGGGGAGAGGGAGGGGTCTGGGCTTCTCTGCTTGGGCTGCTGCCTCCGCGACCTGGCCCCGGATAAGCGGAAGAAAATGGATGGATGGATAGATAGATATTACTAGTTAAGGTTAATAGGTTATTGGGCTGGACAGAGCCCTGACTATCAGCATAGCTATGGTGCAGAAAAGAGGAGAGAAGTGGCTTTTAATAAATGACCGAGCTTTTGTTAGAAAGGAACAAACTACTTTTCCAGGACAACCTCTAAGGTGGAGTTATCTCCATGAAGGCATGTGTTGGTGAGTTATATGAAGGAAATATCAGCCAAATTGCTTTGATTTGCTATTTTCTTTTTTTTTTTCAGTAGTAATGTTACATTCACCCTGAGGAATGGGAAAATTGTAACCTTTGTTTCCGTGTTGTCTCTTCTTTGGCTTCAGCTTTGTGCTGGAGTCCACATGGTTGTCTGCTTCCTGGTAATGATTCTTAGATCCAGGAGAGCTGTGACACATGAACTGGTCAGTGCTTGTTTTGGGTCCATTATCATCACTTTCCTCATTAGTGCAAGGCACCATGAAGGTTTCAGTTTCCTGCTTCAGTACAAGCTGCTCTTCATTCTCAGTGAAGCAGTGTTCCTCGTGTTCCTCTTTAATCGGCAGAGGAACCGTTTCCTCCTGGTCCAAACTGGAGATGCTCTCCTCATTGCAGAGCTGCTGGTCTGTGAGAACCTCCGTATTGCAGACATGTTGTGGGAGATCTTTAGAAAAAGAAATAAAAAGGTACAGATGACAAAGGTTACTCCTGTGATCATTGGAAAACATTCATGTTAGTGACAGAAACAGGTTTCTTTGTGATATAACAATAAACAATAAAATAAAATACAAAATAAAATAAAAACTACAAAAACAAAAATAAAAAACTCAAGGTTCTTCAGTGAGAGCATGCTGCTCACACAGTTTCATCATTTGTTGGACAGCTTTAATCGAAGCAGCTTTAAAGAAATGTACATTAACCACCCATGAAATACAGATGTTTTTGTTTTTGTCCTCCATTTTCAGACAATAAAAATTAATTGGACAAATTGTCAAGAACTGTTTCTGATACTTGATGAAAATCATTTACAGTGAATATCTAAAGTTCAAGAACATCTCAAAGGACCCCAAATCCACAAACAGGCTGCTCCTGGTGCCAGGTATTAGCATTAGCACCAGTCTGCGGGCCTCTCTTGCTCGTGTTGTTGGTCCTTGAGCCGCCAAGTTGAAACATACAAAGAGCTGAAGTGAACCCGAGGGTTAAAAACAATGAGGTGTCACTGGTTTTCTCACGGGGGTGAGACCCCCTCTGTTCCCTCTGTCTGACCCAAACATGATGGACACAGATGGACGTGTTTGCTAGATTATAAATCCTGCTGAAGAAAGCTCTCACCATCATCAGCATTACAGCAAATTCTCTTGTCACACTTTAGGTGACATTTCAAAAGGCTCACAGATGGCCAACAACCTCCAAACCCCAAATATCACTGTGCATGTCCAGCTGTGAGTGTAACACAGTACATGGGCCTCTTTGCAGGAAGTACAACATTTTGTCCTTTAATAAAATTAATCGCAGAAGATTCTTTTAGACTACTATTAAAATCCAGTTCTTAAAAGTATCCAGTCCAGTGTTTATTAATAAAACTGGTGTTAAGACATCATGTTGAAATTATAATTAAGTATAACTTAAGAATGAACAGAAGTTATTACTGGAATGATCTGACAAGTCAAAATATGCCTGTTTAGTTTATTTAGATTTGCTCAGTCAGAGAAAAGACCTGATGCAGAGAATAACTCTTGGACCGGTTCCATGTTTCCCTGGATAAGCTGGTGGAGCCGGTGAGAGGAAGGTCTGAGCGTCCCTGCTGCTGCACCCACGACCCGACGTCAGGTCAGTGGAAGGAAGCAGCTGGATGATTTCGTATTTTAACTTTTATTGAAATGGTTTTTTGAACAGCATGCATCATTCATAATGCACAGCATGATGTGCCACATGTTTCGCTTTCTGAATGTTAGCAATACATGAACATCTTCTGTAGTAACATGTTTTCATGTTTGACATCAGTTTATTGTGTGTTTTTCTTCTTGGCTTGTCTGTCTGCAGTACAGTGTGTAATGTTCATAATGCACAGTGCCAGGTATGAAGAATGTGATCTGTTGTTTCATATGTTATTCATTTTTGACATGTTTACTTAACGGTTCTCAAATGTAACTTAATATCTGACTGTTTCTTAGTTTTAGACGAGTCAGTCTGATTTTTTTTCTTTATTTAGTCAACTAAGACGTCAGGAACATCCCTGGCTTCCAGTCGAGAGCTGTGTTCATGAAAATTCCAATATCATTCTTATTACCTTGGTGTGTTTCTGACTCTCCTCAGAGTACACGCTCCTCTTACAATTAGTTTCAGCAAAATTGTAAATCAAGTAGGAAAATTACATTTATGGAATTCACAGAGTCTAGCCTTTTGTAAAGCAGAAAGGATAATATGTGAAGACTTGTGAAGATGCTTCTGGTGAAGAACTACCTCCAAAAGACCAAAGTGTTTGTCACTGACTGGCCTGCAGAAAGCCCGACTTGAAAAACCACTGAAAATATGCAGGATGAACTGAAGATCAAGGTCCATGCCAGAGGAATATTAAATCTGCTGGAGCTTTAAAGATTCGCCAAAGAAGAATGGGCTGTGACTGTTCAGGAGTTGTTCATGTGTTAGCCTTGTTAAAAACACAGGCCACCACAACACAGTCATGTCCATGTATGCCTGCCGTTAGGGCGCAGGAAGCTGCTGGAGTGTTGTCCTGAACAACATATGTCAGACAATACGAGCACATAAGCACTGACACAGGAAGTGCTTTTGTGTGTGTGTGCCTGTGTTTAACTGTGTAATTTCTGTAACTGTGAGATACGTGCTGCTGCCTATTTCCGCCAGGTCTCCCTTGAAAAAGGTTTTTAATCTCGATGGGATCGTCCTGGTTAAATTAAAAATGCAGGAAGGGAAGAAGTTAAAAACTGGACACAGAGACGTCTGAGTGTTTGTGTGTCTCTGTGTATAATCTGTGAAGCTCTGAGCTTCTGTAGTCATACATCAATAAAACAACCATAAAACCTACACAGTCATACATGTCTGTAACCCAGCTGACACAGAAGCACCACAACAGCTTATTTTCCATTATTACCAACTCAGCTCGACTCAACTCTGTTACTGTCGTTTTTCATTACAACTAAATTCCACCTCAATGTGTGTCGGACGTCATAGTAACGCGGTTGAAAATCCGGTGATGTCATTTTTTATGTGACACAACCACAACAACAGAGGATGCTGCAGCAGTATAGCTGCTGCTCATTCTATGGCTTTTTGTCAGAAACTGGAACCGCGCTGTTAGATTGGTGTAGTCATTACCCAGACTTCAGTTTCAGATAAATAAAGGCAAATATTGCAAACTACACAAAAGGCAGCCGCTAAAGCGTTTAAGTTTCAAAATAGAACAAACAAAACAGACTAAATTGTCAATTCCACTTAGAAACAAAATATTAATTCTAAAAATAAATCTTAGTTTGTTTTACAGAAGAACAGACAAAATTGACTAACTTTTGTCAATATCAAATAAACTGAGAACTAAAAGGAAATTCTCAATCTCTCCTTGTTGTATAGCTTAGCTTTTCAAACAGTTTTAACAGTGACTTTAGTCTGACAAAAGCCGAATGACGAATCAGCGCTTTCAGTCAGAGACTGAGCATGCACCGCTTTATTGTATTTCCAGACTTGCTTTCGGCACAATTTACAGTGCGCGCTACTCTGTTTTTTGTCAGACTTGAAATAGCCGAAATACCTTCACACTATGGAACTTCTGTGGCCCTTCCGTTCGACAATCTCTCCGGCATTGGAACCATCATCTGTTTTTTCTTCGGTAACCTTCGCTCACGCTCTCGGTTGATTTTTCTCTAGTCGGCAAACTCATTTCCTTCATTACCCGGGCTGCACGGCTGCAAAAACAAATACACATGTGCGCCTTGGCGCTTGTGCTGTACGTAACAAGTCACGTGACGTGACTCTGCGGCTGTGATTGGTTCGGCTCTGCGCTACTTAATTTGGATTGGCTGTTCTTTTTTTTTTTTCTTTTAAGAGGACAAGAGAGATGAGGCCTATCGCAATAGTTTAATTTTTCTATCAAGAAAAAGTTATTTCGCAATACATATCGTTATCATTCTATCACCCAGCTCTAAGTGCAGGTGGTAATCACCATATTACCAGCTGACAAAGGGAGGTGCACTGTTGTTCTAAACACAACGGATTATCACACAGTGACAACGAGAGCCTTAAAACGAGACGTCACAGGCAACACTGACCTCCCTACATACTAGGGCTGCACAATTAATCATTAGAAAATCGCGATCTCAATTCATACTTATGTGCGATCTCATTTCCAAATGAAAACGATTTTAAAAAAAAAAGAAAAAAAAGATGACGATTGTACCGCATTTTGATCCGGGACATAATCTGTATGAAAACAAGCGCTCACTCTTCCTGCTCAACAAATGACAAGGGTGGAGCCTTATACCACGTGATACCGAAGCCAGCTGGCAGGGAAAAAACAACGGAGAGCACGTGAGAGATGACGAAGCTGTAAAGGCCAAGAAAGTGACAGGAGAAAATCCGTCCCGGTCAACCACATCAATAACGGGAACCTTATACAGCGCTTCCCCATACCCGTCGAACTCCTGCAGGCACAAAGAAATTACGGAGGCTATTAGAGCTGGGCGATATGACCCAAAATTCATATCTCGATATTTTTTAGCTGGATGGCAATATACGATATATATCTCGATATTTTTTTAAAGCCATAAAGTAAGAACAAAAAGAGAGTTCTTAGTCAAAGCTGTGTCCCAGATGTCACACAGGCACTTTTATTAACATACAGCATAGATGTACATGAAAAAAACTACTCAAAAATAAATTATGAGCATTTATTAAATAATGATGCTCTATAAATAAAAGAAAACTATGTTGTTTTGTGCATAACAAAGAGCTCACAATTGTGCAGTCAAAATGTAAACTAACAGACGCTGAGCATAATAACAAAGACAGATTTCACAGCTGCTCTGTTCCCAACTTCTACTGCGTGACTGACAGCCTGGAGTTTGAAATCCGCTTCGTAACCATGTCTCTGAACAGGAGCCATTTATGGTCCTTATACACACAGAGTACGGTAATATTACGTTGAAGCACAGTACGTATTACTCCGCGAGGCTCCTCGGTAGCCATAATGCTCCGACAATCCATCAAGCGGTGCAGCTCCATAGCTTAGCAAAGTCGAACTAAAACATTTATTGACAGATTGCTGAGCGCTGTGTATCACATAAAATCGGTTCGCGGTCATCAAGCACAACCAGAATTCATACAAAAGGCGAGCAGTCAACTTTTGAGAGAATGAAAGGATTTCAGGCCGTGCATGGCGTTAGCGTGGCTAGCTCGTTAGCGTGGTTAGCTCGTTAACACGTTGACGCCGTCCAGCCCCACGCACGGGGCGATGCGCAGTAACTCATTAACGGAGATTTGCCGTGTCCATCTTGTCGCTGCCTGCAGGTGAAGCGATGGGGGAGGAGGGGGAGTTGTGTTCAGTGAAGGAGAGGCGAGGTCGAGTAACGTTGCGTAAAGACAAAAGTGGACGAAAGAGAGGCAAACTTGCGGCTCCGCAACTATAATTATAACATAACATAGACTATATCGATATAAAGGATATTGTCACATCTTATATCTCGTATAAAAATATATCGATATTTTTTAAAAAACTCGATATATCACCCAGCTCTAGAGGCTATCACGTATCACCTGACCAAAGATATGGCTCCCATCAACACTCTGCAAAACGAGGGATTTAGGAAAATGATCAACATCCTAGACAAACGCTACACAGTGCCGTCCCGCAAGTATTTTTCAAACGTTGCACTACCTGCTCTATACACGCAGTGTCGAGCAACGGTGGAGACGGAATTACAAGCAGTTCAACATTTTGTGGCAACGACAAAATGTGAGACATTTATTGTTTTTATGTTCATTTATTGTTTTTATGTTCAGTCTCAACTGTTACGAAGTTGATGTGCAGTTAATAAGTGCAATAAATATTTATATTGGAAAAGAAAATCGTGAGAGAATCGTGATCTCAATTCTAAGCAAAAAAATCCTGATTCTCATTTTATGCAAAATCGTGCAGCCCTACTACATACCACTGTCTGTACCCAGGGGATGTTATACCCTGTATATATGGATCCACAAAGAAAGAGTCCCACTCAGACCGACTGTTAGCAGCATAACCTCAGCCACCTCCAACATCTCCAAGTACCTTGCCACCATCCTAGCTCCCCTTGTGGGGAACACACCCCATCACTTCAAAAACTTCACCAACAAGGTCCAGAAACTTACACTGGATGAAACCAGATGAAAGATGAAACCACTTTGATGTGTTTTCACTCTTCACTTGCATCCCTACAGCTGATGCAGTGGAGACCATCAGAAAACGACCATGGCAAGACAGCTCCTTACAAAACACAACCAGCTTTAGCCCCGATCACGTTTCCGCACTGTTAGACCTCAACCTTACCACCACATATTTTAAAATACAACAAGGGCTTCTACAGACAAAAACAGACGTGCCATGGGCTCCCCAGTGACACCGACTGTAGCCAACCTTGAGGAAATTGAAAGTAAAGTTCTTGGCAAATCAGCACAGATGCAGAGTAAAGAAGGTCAGACACCAACTAGGGAGAATCAGCAGGACAAACAATCCTGATGTAGCAGGTTTATCAGAGAAGCTCAGGAGAGTCTTCTCCAAGCACGACATCCCAGCGTACTGCAGACCAAGCCACACACTCACACACAAACTGGTTCATCCCAAACACAACTGTCTGCCACCTACAATCCAGTTTTGAGATCCCTTCCCAGGCACCTCGACTCCTACTCACATCTTGCATCAGTTGATCTAAATAATGATAGGGCGAGGCAAGGTCCCACGATGGCTTCACCCAAAGTCTCTGCCAATAGCGACCTACACCCTTTTTTGACACCTTGGCTCACATGATGAATAGTGGGTCAACGACCCTCTTAAGGGACAACTCCCACTAGGAGTTAAATGCATGGGACTCACCACCACTCAGCTTTAGAACGGAAGAAGCTTCTCGAATAAGATGTGAAACGTCTTAAAGAAACTTAAAGAAGTCCAGTTGTGTTTCTTTCTAAGCTCCTTAGATTACACTCAGACAAAACTGTGTATCGGCACAGCTACAGGAGCAGAAGTACAAACTGGGAACAACAAATCCCCCACACCCCAAACAATGTCTCATCTTTTGAAACTTTTTCAACATCTCCCTCTCTGAATCTCTGAGCTTCACTAATGATACATGTACATTAACATGGACACCCACAAGAGCCTAGAAAAACTCAGAGGTGTATGACTGAAATAATAATGAAGCGAGGTTTGTCCCAGTGGGTGTGACATCGCTTTTGTTGTGCAGTGCCATTTGTGAGGATAAAAATCACGAGTATAATGGCCCCTTAAGCTAATATTGGTCTGTGTGTTTTCTAACTCCACCCTTTTTGCTGTGAGCTGAAAAGGGTTTGTCAGGTATAGTCGACATTATAGATCAAGCCCAGGGTATTTATCGCTGATAATACCTGTTTATTCAATAAAATGAATTTCACTTTAATCCAGCGCAAACTAAAACGACTTATACATCTCCTTTATTAGGCTAAAGGAGAGTGTCAGACGTGAACAAACTGAGTAACCTGTAATGATAACATGAATACAGTTGAAGTTTCAGAGCAGTCATGTTAGAAATAAACACACTATTGCACTGGGAAACTACAACTGGGATAATATTGCGTTTCCTGCTCGCTGTGCTTGCTTCTGCTGCTCTTTAAATGTCTCCATTGTCCATTTAACTCTAAAATTTCTCCAGATTTGTCAATGCAGCTAACACAAAGACAACTTGAAAGCATAGATGTAGTAGTATCCCTGTGGACTTACAGAGAGAATGGGGGGTGGGGTTATATAAATCAGTGTGTGGCCAACAGCAGAGACACAAAGAGAGACGCACTGCTAACAAAAGAAACGCGTTACGTGATCGATATCAAACTATAAAGTTATTAACAGTTACCTTCTTTATGTTACACCTACGCCTGAAATGTAAATGAATTCCACCCGCCATCTGGAACCTGCAGTTAACCGTTTCAGGTGTGACCTCCTTCACAATAACCCGATGGCATCAATTTATTTTCAGTGAAGTTAAGTTAGTGACCTCGTTACATCTATCTGTCCGTTTCACCCCTTTAAATGCGTGCTACTGATCCACTAGTTCGCAGCTTTATAATGCAGCGGTGGTTTTGTTACGTACCTATTCTGTGTAACTTTATTTTGGGGAACTTAACGGTGATATCCCGGAGTATGCGCTGCCTGGCATCGGCCTCATTCTGGACGATCGTTTTTACAAAGGCTCCGAATATTTCTTCAGCAGCAGCCGTTAGTCGCTCATTAACAAACTCTCTCAAATACTCCACTGAACACATCGTTACTTCAGCAGCTCAAATATTTATCTGCTATAAAGTACACAACCGTTTTCAGCTTCGACTACCGAGCAGAGCCAGAAACGTTCTACGCATGTGCGAAAGAACTTCTTCCTGTTCCTTCCTTTCACAATAAAACCCATCGACATTTTTAACAAGCTTTATTTAAAAATGAGCACCTTTGCACCACTGACTGTAGACAGGACTGTTATCCAGTGATGTTTGTACAGTCAGTGGTACATACAAAGCAACTTAAATCACTAGTTTTAAACTCTGTGTTTGCAAATAATGTAAATTATTATTTGGGAGTAACAGGCAGAAGTTAGACGAAACAGAAGATGAAGTTGGAGGCTTGGATGGAGCTCTGAGTAACATGTGAGAGGCTGAGATGAGGAAGAGCTGGGTTGCACGAAGGACTGCGAGGGAAAATAACATACAAGCAGTGAGATTTAAAGTATGCAGAGTGGACGGCTCGAAGATGTTGGGCAGAAAGATAATTGGACTAGACCAGTGATGTCAGCAGTGAGCTTGAGAGGAAAGTGGAAGTGATGAAAAGGATTGGCCAACAAACAGACAGATCTGCAATACAGATCTTCCTTTTTGAACCATGTGTAAGCTTCATTTCAGTAAGCAGAGATTGTTAGGATGAACTGAATATGATTTATTGATAAACAGAAATCAATCACACAATTCCATAATTTTATTGTAACAATAAAGGGCTATTCTATTCTATTTGGTGATTCCACTCCAATGGCCAATCACACCTGAACGGATTCCCAGAGACAGAAATTAGGGAGAACCCCGAAAGAAAGAAGAAAGAGAAAAGAAAAGCTATCTTACTTAGGCAGTTCCACTCTATGGAAAATAATACACCGTGTTGCTAAGGGATAAGAAGCTTGGAAGTTTATCATGGTAAATGAGACACAGAGTGGGCAGAGTAAAAGGGCCATCAGTGGCCAGAAGAGCCTTAAGGAGCCGAGACAGAGCTCATGATCTGTGATAGAGCTCAAGGCCAGTGAAGGCTAGGAGAGAGAGCAGAGAGCCTGCAAGAGGCTGAGAGCTAGCAAAGGACACAAGAAGGAGAGAGCCTGCATTAAGGCTCAATTCAATTCAGTTTCAATTCACAGCACCAAATCACAACAACAGTCGCCTCAAGGCGCTTTATATTGTAAGGTAGACCCTACAATAATACACACAGAGAAAAACCCAACAATCATATGACCCCCTATGAGCAAGCACTTTGGCAACAGTGGGAAGGAAAAACTCCCTTTTAACAGGAAGAAACCTCCGGCAGAACCAGGCTCAGGGAGGGGCGGGGCCATCTGCTGCGACCGGTTGGGGTGAGAGAAGGAAGACAGGATAAAGACATGCTGTGGAAGAGAGACAGAGATTAATAACAGATATGATTCGATGCAGAGAGGTCTGTTAACACATAGTGAGTGAGAAAGGTGACTGGAAAGGAAAAACTCAATGCATCATGGGAATCCCCGGCAGCCTACGTCTATTGCAGCATAACTAAGGGAGGATTCAGGGTCACCTGGTCCAGCCCTAACTATATGCTTTAGCAAAAAGGAAAGTTTGAAGCCTAATCTTGAAAGTAGAGATAGTGTCTGTCTCCTGAATCCAAACTGGAAGCTGGTTCCACAGAAGAGGGGCCTGAAAACTGAAGGCTCTGCCTCCCATTCTACTTTTAAATACTCTAGGAACAACAAGTAGGCCTGCAGTGTGAGAGCGAAGTGCTCTAATAGGGTGATATGGTACTACAAGGTCATTAAGATAAGATGGGGCCTGATTATTTAAGACCTTGTATGTGAGGAGCAGGATTTTGAATTCTGGATTTAACAGGAAGCCAATGAAGGGAAGCCAAAACAGGAGAAATATGCTCTCTCTTTCTAGTCCCTGTCAGGACTCTTGCTGCAGCATTTTGGATTAACTGAAGGCTTTTCAGCGAGTTTTTAGGACATCCTGATAATAATGAATTACAGTAGTCCAGCCTGGAAGTAATAAATGCATGAACTAGTTTTTCAGCATCACTCTGAGACAGGATATTTCTAATTTTAGAGATGTTGTGCAAATGGAAGAAAGCAGTCTTACATATTTGTTTAATATGTGCGTTGAAGGACATGTCCTGGTCAAAAATGACTCCAAGGTTCCTCACAGTGTTACTGGAGGCCAAGGTAATGCCATCCAGAGTAAGAATCTGGTTAGATACCATGTTTCTAAGACTTTCAGGGCCGAGTACAATAACCTCAGTTTGATCTGAATTAAGAAGCAGAAAGTTAGCGGCCATCCAGGTCTTTATGTCTTTAAGACATTCCTGCAGTTTAACTAATTGGTGTGTGTTACCTGGCTTCATGGACAGAGCTGGGTGTCATCTGCATAGCAGTGAAAATTGCAAACATCATCCAAAAAATAAATAAACTTGTGCACCCAACTCTGTTTTTAAAAGTAACTAAATATGTATGCTGTATAGTCCTTCCACTCTAGAAAAAGAACTCATTAAATGAAATGAAAAAAAAAATTCCTAAATTATCATTTATGTCCTATACCTTTTTTTTAGTTGTCAGCATAAGAGCATGCTTGTTGCTCACTATGTGGGGCATACTGACGGCTTAGTCTGTAGTCATTTTGGCTGACACTTTGGTTTTAGGCAACTTATGTTTATTATTAATACAACTGATTAAGTAACAAAAATAACAAGTACTGTGTGCATTACTACCTGGGCTGGTTGTAGACAGGCATATATCAGGGTTCGTACGCTTTTTTCAGGGTCAAATTCAAGCACTTTTTAAGCACTTTCAAGGTCCCTTTTTAAGCTTTTCCAGCACACAGTTGCAGCAACTGTGACGTTCACTAGTAGAACTGACACACACAAAAAACGACTACACTACACACTAACTACACAAGACAACACACTAACTTGAGACTCCAAACATGATAAACGTCACAAATCTCTCACGTATCAAAACTCTCTCTCTCTTTTTCGCTCACTCGCTCTCTCTCTTCCCAACAACCAAATACCACATGTTGCCGTATCATTTTTTGATTGGTCGACATGGTACATTTTTCCACCAATAGGGAAGGAGTGTTTTTTCTTTTTTCACTCACAAGCAAAGCGTGTTTGCTAGCGCTCGCCATAAAAAACGCCGTTTTTACCGTTTCTTCCCGGAGTAAACGCCACTGTTTTATTCAGAAACCCCCCAAAAACATCGGTTTTACGTGACCTATCGACACAATTTAAAAACTGGTATATAGCTTGAAGTCCGCCCGTTCGACCCAAGTTGAAATGGAGACTCTGGGTCCGTCGACCCCAGAGGGTTAATCAGAAAGCCTTAAGTTAGCTAGTTATGTATCGGGCTAATGTTTAAAGCTTTCACTTGAGTAAATTAACTCATATTACTGCTAAGTAATGTTAGCTATGTTCACAGCATATTCCGTAATAGCGCTGCCATACTGCATCACACTCAGTGCATTTCAATCATTTCTCCAGCGAGTTTGATAGCTAGCAAAATAATAACCATAATTTAAAAAAAATAGCATGTGTAACGTTCGCGTACTGGGAAATTATTTACTAGCACTCACCTATCATGCGACTGGAGAACGCAAACTCCGCCATTGTTGTTTTCCATCAAACACTCATTAAAACAGCAACCTACAGGTATGTTAGCGCACTCATCCCCGACTGTCCGAGGGAGGGGCGGGGTCACATATTGAAAGAGACGCAAGGCAGCCCAGGCGGGAAATTTTGCTTTTGCGTCTCATTTTATTTCTCTATCTGATAAGAAAACAATTCAATCAGATAGCTACTTATTGTGAATGAAATACAGTTACATTTTCAAGCACTTTTAAGCACCACATCTGAAATTCAAGCATTTTTCAAACCTTGAAAAGACGACATTAGAATTCAAGCATTTTCAAGGATTTCAAGCACCCGTACGAACCCTGATATATCAGGGTGCAGAAAGAAATGTAAAGGAGGCACACAGTGGCAACAGAGGTCAGAAAGGGGTGAGATGCTCTGGATAACTGTTTTTGTCAAGTTATTGGATTGCACTTTGTGAGGCCTCTACCCTAAGACTGGACCAACTTGCGTGTCCCACCTGAAGGCGAAGCTTCCGCTGGTCTAGCTTTTAGGGTCAAAGTAAGAATAAAATAAGATTAAATAAAATTTCAGTTCACCATGTCTCCCATGTCCTAAAATTCTCAAACTAATTTGTAGAACAAAACAGAACATTTGAGTTTTTTCCTTCTTGTTTTAAGCTTGTGTGTTTTGGAAGGAACTGAACTCTGTTTGTAACTGAACGCCTCCACTCTACAACAGCAGCTTCCTGCTTCCCTCACAGATTCATCCATATCCAAGTTATATGTTATGGACTTGTCATGGGCCAAGACCACCAAATTCCTCTTTCTTTTGTGTAACATGGTGCGACGACAGGGGTCTAGGACCTATCACGCTTTGTGTCGGGGTCTGACAGACACAGGTCCTCCAGTGGGTGCAGCAGACAGGCTCACAGAGAGAAACACTTGTGTACTGAAACAATAGTCACTGACTGTACAAATATAGATGTATTTTTTTATTATCTCACGAGTCGCTGTGATTTGGACGACATTGGTTTGCTGCTTCATTTTGCTCTGCCCTGCACACTGAGAAACTCGACACCGGCTCATTTGCATACTGACAGTGATTGGATGTTTAGCTGGGGGGTGGGATCTCTGCTGAGTGCTGTGTGAGCCTGCACACAGAGCAGGGAGGGAAAGAGCGAACGAGAGCTACTGTAGTACATGTAGTAAATCTTGTCCATATTCAGTTGGTGGGTAATCTGTTATTTTCCTTCAGCTTCTAAAAGTTTGACTTAAGGGGGCAGGATGTTTGTTTAAGGGGCTGTTGCCCCCTATTGCCCCAGCGTAGAGCCAGCCCTGATTACTACCATCTTCTTACTATAATAATCACAACGTATGCACGTACACATCTGTACGTACCCCATCTCCTCCTTAACGGCTGGGCCAATCTGAACGAAACTGTAGTGAGGCGTGGTCTGCGATGCATGGCATCTGCAGATCCCGCCCACGGTGTTAAATCACGGGGACGCAGGGTTGAGAGGGTTGTTGTGGTGTGATGTGATGTAAATAAATAGCTCATAATTACAATCTGTGGTCCTGCCGTGCCTTAATCACGCCACAGAAACTTTGCACAAACACCGTCACACATATGGGGTTTATTTCAGGATGATTTATTACAAATCCGTTTGTTTGATTTTCCTACATAGTGTTTATTTTTATTGGACCCCTGTGAATGTTATGTTTTCCGTTTGCATTAGTATCAGTGTACGTTGACCATACAGAACTTAACGAAACCTCGTTGACAAAAGGAAGTTAGTTTAAAAGGCAGTTTTGACACAAATCAAGTTTTAATGATAACATTAAAACTTGATTTGTGTCAAAACTGAAAGTCTGGAACAAGGTGGGACAAAAATGTTCAGAACTCACAAAAAACAGAAACAAAAGATTTTCAACAGATAAATGTTTCCAAGATTCACACCATTTTCAGTGTTTGAAGACAAATTTAAACACAGTGACAACTCAGACTATGACCTACATGATATTGGTATATACATATGTATATACATATTTACATACAATGGCTCCAGTGTATATGCATATATGCACTGGAGCCATGTTTTAAAAGGTTTATAAGATGATCCCACTTTGACAGGATCCTTTACACCACTGCCTGAATTGCAGCTCCAAATCATCACAGAGCCTCCACCATGTTTTACATACGGCTGTTTAAACTGGCTTTTGTACCCCTCTCCTGTATGTATGGATGACTTTTGACCCAAAATTTGGAGTCTCACCCCAAATGCCCTGGTGCTGCTGATTTTCAGTCTAATTCTTGTGTAATTTAGCATCCTTGAGGTTTTCCTTTCTAAGAATGGCAGTCACCCTATTACTGCGATACTTTCTTGAGTAGTTTCAAGTTATTTAAGGACACACTGCACACTATGCTACATTTTCAGCTAATAGCTCCTTGCTGGTGCAAAATACTCTTTTATGTCTGTCAAACTCTGCTGTCATTGGCATGTTTCATAGATTCAAGTAAAGAAGCTAACAGTGTATAGAGATCCACTTTAATGTGGTTCTTTGCTAACTGCTGACATGGAACTGAAACCTTTGTTAGATTTGCAAAGGTGCTGCCTCTCAGCTGTGTGAGTTCTCATTTTGACTAAAAGTTCTTGCAAATGTTTTGCAAGAACTCTCAGTGGTGTGAGACCCCATGTGGACAGTCAAATGACTATTTTGACTGAAAGTCTTACCACAAGTTTTGCAAGAAAATGGCCTTTCACCTGTGTGAGTTCTCATGTGGACATTCAAATGACTGTTCTGACTGAAGCTCTTACCACAGGTTACACAGGAATAGGGCTTCTCACCTGTGTGGGTCCTTATGTGCACGGTCAAATCCCTCATTTGAATGAAACTTTTCCCACATGTTTTACAAGAATATGGCTTCTCACCTGTGTGGATTTTTGTGTGGAATTTCAGATTTGTACTCTGACTAAAAGTTTTGCCACATGTTGCACAAGAATATGGCTTCTCACCTGTGTGAGTCCTTGCATGAATTTTCAAGTTTGCTAAGCAAGCAAATCTTTTTCCACAAATCTTGCAGTGGTAAGGTTTTATACCTGTGTGCGTCGCCATGTGCACGGTTAAATTGCCTTTATGATAAAATCTTTTCCCACATGTTTCACACGAGTATCGCTTCTCACCTGTGTGAAATCTAATGTGATATATCAGATTTGAGCTGTCTCTAAATGCTTTCCCACAAATACTGCAGGAATATGGCTTTTCACCGGTGTGAGTTCTTATATGGACCAACAAGTTATCCTTTCTCCTGAATTTTTTCCCACATGCGTCACACGAGAATGGCTTCTCACCTGTGTGAATGCTCGTGTGTATTTTTAGCTTTGATGCATATTTAAATCTTTTCCCACAAGTGTTGCAAGAATATGGTTTCTCATCTGTGGATGTTCTTTTTTGATGTAGAGAGTTGTGAGAGAGGAGCAGGTGACTGGTTGGTTTCGGCTGGCAGTAATTTTTTTCCTCATAAATACAAGTTACTGTTAACGGATTGGTTTCCTGGTCAATTACAAGCTCCTGTCTCTCCTGACTTGTGCAAAGTTCCGTCCATTCCTCTTTAATCTGAGCCGATCCAACGTCCTGCTGATCCAGACCAGAGTTCTCCAGGTTAAAGAGGTACAAGTCCTCGAGAACCTCCTCCTTGCAGACATATTGCTGGAGCTGGTCTGGAGAGACAAAGTGGCACATTAAAACATTCAGTACTGTATTCATATAAAAATTAACATCTAAGCTCATGTTTTTTAACCACAAGTGACGGCCAACGCATTGTTAACACCAGTGGGTTCAGGTTTCACTTGAAGTTCAGCTGAAGCTGTTTGGTGTATGTTGTAGGTGCAGGTTGTCTGCTATGGTAGATGGTTTATATATGCAGCTTTCTAAGTTCAAACTTCAGCGCTCTAATGTGCAGCTGTCATTTTAAAAATAAACAGCAGAATTAACACAACCAACTTGAGTTGAAATATGTATTTTACTGCTGCTTGCTCAAAATCCCAAGATGAATGACTCTTTGCAGAATTAATTTTCTCTTATTTGCAAAACATTTTTTATCATCTGTATAGATCTTTAATCACCATTTTATTATTTTTATCTGATAAAGTTTCTGATTGGAGTAATCTGTGTATGAAACACCTCATTTTATGTGAGTGCACCTGTAGCGTGAAGCGGAAAGCCAGGCCAGACAAAGACAGTTTAACTATTATCAGCTGGTCACATGTAAACAAATGAATTCTGGCTAACTGCAGTCACAAATGACACAAAGAGTGAGCAGTGGATGGCTGCCACTGATTTCCAACTAGCTTTTCTCTGCGTATGAAGGGGCCCAAAAATCCTTCCTGAATCAACACATTTTTGTTGAACCATCTATTTAAAATTTGAATATTGCTGAAAGTACAGTGATGTTATAATTCCATACTTTTGAATATTTCGATCATTTGGGGTTTCTGGGAAGAAAAAATGTTGAGGACAAAAGCATATGGTGACGTGGTGGCTACAGAGAAATGTTCCTCTAACCCTGACTTAATGTTGTAGATATTTTGTTTTCTCTGACTGAAAAACAAAACAAAAACATGTCTAAGAAACTAAGACGCAAGCTTTTTAGTTGTGGTCAGCACAGTGGTAAACCAGCAGGTTAATGTCATGAGCCTAATGGAGGAGGCCACAGTCAAACAAAGGGATCAGTAGATTGAACTGAACAAAGGAATGATGAGTTGGAACAATATTCCCGTTCAATATTCCTGATGATGTTATTCTCACTGGGTTGGACACACTGCAGCTATGCCAGGGCTACAGCTGGTGATGCAGCATTTGGAGAGAGAGAAACACTTGGAGGAACAAGTCGTCCAATTCTTGAACAGCAAGAACATTTGTTTAGAGAAGCACCAAATGTCTAGTTGCTACACTCTGACTGATTTTCATCTAGGCATCAAAGACACGTGATACTCGATATTTTAAAAATTGATCTTAAACATGGTTATAATCCTGCAGCTTGTCCGGGGCTGGGTCTTGGAAGCGACCGTTATACGTACAGATTTCCTACCTGTGTCCATGTTACAGTGACTCCCTGACATGGGAGAGACGTCCACATTGTAATTTTTGGTTCTGTGACATTTCTTCTTTGGCTTCAGCTCCTCATTGGTGGTCGATTCCATTTCTACGTGTTGAGTTCCTTGCTGGTCTTTGGTGTCCACTACAGGAGAATTATGAGAGAGGAACTGGTTAATGTTTGGGTCCTGTTCATCAAGCACTCCTATTTAGTAAAAGTCACCATAAAGGTGCTGGTCTCCTGTTAATACAAGCGACTTACTGGAACAGTCTTCCCCTTGCTCCTCTTTTATCAGTAGAGGCGCTGCTTCCTCCTGGACCAATCTGGAGTTCCTCTCCTGGTTACAGTGCTGCTGCTGCTCTATAAGAACCTCCTCTTTATTATTAATGACAAGTTGTGGGAGGTCTACAGAGACAAAGGGACAAAACAAGGTTACATGTGATGATAGAAAAACACTCATACTTACTACTGAAACACTGAAAATGCATCACATCCCAATGTAAAAAAACCCAAAATGAAAAACCATGCTGGATATCTATACTGGTGAGGAGTGGGTAAAGTGTTAGGAACAAGAGGACACATTGTGTGATAGAAATGAAAATGATCAGAGGGTTAAATCCAAATGAAATGACTGATGGTGTCTGGCATCACTGAGCTCCTGGACGGCCTGAGGTGGAAGGCTAAAGCTATGCAGATATTTCTTCACGTCACCTCTGAACAGACACAGCAGACCATACAGTTCCCAGCAGAGTTGCCTGTGCATCGGGTTCATGTGTTTGAGTATGCAAAGCTCCTTTAGAATATCCTTTGTCCTATATGGTGTGTTCTATGGAGAGTTTTGTACAAGTTGTAATCTGAAGGTGTTTACATACATTTGTGTCCAGATGTTTTCGAGGTCTGAGTGATGGAAAGGTCTCTTTCCCTTTTTGCAGCTGGAATGAAAACTGAAGTCAACTAAAGTCAAACGAACACTGCGGCATCACTGAGAGTTAAAAACTATCTAAATTCTTCATCTTTAATAAAATGATCAGCGTTGCTGCTTTACCAGGTGTAACGATTAAGTTTAACGCCCAGGCATCCATGAAAACTGAACAATTTGGTCTTTAATATACCAAATATACAGTTTTTAAAAAGTATTTTGTTTATTTGACAAATATCTAGATGGCTCCAAATGAACATTAAAGGAAACTTGAAGATTAAGATTTTTAACAAAAATACTTCCACCAGGCTGTCAGGGGGGGAGCTTATGTTGTTTTTGAGGTGGTTTTTAGGTTTTATTTCAGTGTAATTAGTTAAGCCAGCAGCAGGGGGCGAGACCGGTGGGAGTGAACCCTGATGTGATGTTATGTTAGGCAGAGTAAGAGTGACCCAATAAACAGTTGATTACAAACGATTACAGTGAACCTGCGTGCAATTTCATAACACGACAGAAAGTAGAAAGTAAAAAAGTAAAGTGAGGATGAAAGTGGCGTACTGGTGAACACAAGATCTAATCCTTAATTGATGAGCATCACAAAGACCAAAATCATTTATGTATTGTTTAAGAATGTCTGCACACTGCCACTTTCTTTGACTCACTGCTGAACTGAACACATCAAGGTTTGCGGTTTCAGAGTTATCCAAAAGTGAAAGAAGGAGTGGATCATCAATATTTGGTCCATGTATACTAGCAACACATAAATCCATACTTTGAACAGATAAATTAAGTACTTTAAATTCTGCATCCTTTAGGGGTTGCTAATGACGACATTTATTTTTCTGTTACTCATTATGGCCACACTTGTTTTGAGTTGTAAATGGCTGACTCTGCATGAGGGAACTGTGGAGAGGTGACAGAGGTGTGTGTGTGTGTGCTCTGTTTGTTTGTATATTGAATTTAGAACAAACATATTGCTGAGTGCAGAAACAGAAAAGATGTGAAAGGTGGAAATTGAAGTAAAACAGTTCAACCACCAAAGACAACAACAAGAACTAAAACAACACTATGTTGATTAAACCAGCATTAATTGTTCTATGAGATCATGTCTATTAAACAAGTGGGAAAAGAGAGTAAACAGAACGAATCAGAAAAAGACATTTGTGTGGATACAGACCACCTAATTTAAGATCAGCAGAGCCATGGAGTGGAACACTGGGAATGGGAATAATGTGAATAACACCTTGCATCGCTCTTTGGGAAACTAGAGCCCCCGTTCATTAAGCACCTACTTGAATCAACTCACCACTGATCGACTGGTTTTCCATTACAACACAGTACCACCTAATGTGCGTGGTTGTTGTCATAGCAATGGTGCTGAGTGTTCTGTGACATAATTAGTATGCAACACGGACGCTACAACAAAGGTGGACATTGAGGTGACGATATACCTGCTGCTCGGTCTCTGGCTTTTCATCAGACTCGGGGTCCACAGTGTGGGTTTTTGTAGCCATTTTCCTCGTTGCCGCGTTTCAAAGCCGGTGGTTTCGATTATCGTGAACGTGATGCTCTCATTGAGTGACAACACTGACCAGCCAATCGGTGGCATGCAGTCTGATGATGTGCCATTTTAGTGCCTGCTTGGATTGCTCGAACCCCGGCTGAGTAGGTACTAAAAAAATACCAGGTGCTATGAGCTAATGGAAAACCTGAAAACTGTTTCGAACCATGGCGAGTCGATCCGAGTAGGTACTAATGGAAAAGGGACTTAGTTGTCATCACTTTAGTCAATTACTCTCAGTGGCTTGTCTTTGCTGCTGGAGGGAGTTGGCACCTTGCTCAGTTTCCCCATAACAACTTGCTTGAAACACTTATCAATAAAAACATGAATGAGACATGCGCTTTGAGTGCTGAAGTAGAAAAGCATTCTATAAAAAGCTGCACATTGTTCAGATCTTCTTCGTGGAGTGTTAAAGTCATGAAGATACTTGGAAAAGCTGTAATCTCTGTATTTTATACATAGCCCTTTCATAAAATGTTTATTTATTACACTATACTTACCAATATTAGCAAAGGTGTTACACATTTAAAAAAAAAAAAAAAAAACAGAGAAAAACTGACTCATCACTTTTTGGCACAACGTTTCAGTGTTACACCTGGGATGTGTCCAAATTCAGGGGCTGCATCCTTCGAAGGCCACATTTGAAGGCAGATTAAGCTGGACCAAAGCGACACAGGCTGTCCAAAATCAAAGGCGCCTCCTTTTCTCGGTATTTAAAAGAAGGGTTGAGTTTATTGTTCATGGCCTGATGCTATCCCAAGATAAAAAAAACTAAACAAGCAGACAGTTCACATTTTTTAAAAAGTGTATTTGCAGGAACCACACACTTGGCTAGTCAACTTTTGTAAGGAAAAGGACTAACTTAACAATGCTGTGTTTTAGTTTTAGTTAAATGAATTCTCATCCAGCATAGAGAAACAAATAACAAACTGACAGTGAATGGAGAAACACTCTCCCTGTTTCTGTTCTGTTTTTGTCATGCTCATACGACCTGAACATGTCTGCAGGATTCTATGTCTCGTTTCCTCTTTCTCTTTGCTCAAAATATATAAAACAAGTCCATGTGATTCTAACTCAAAACTGTGTTTTCATCTTGCATGCTAACTGATACTTGATAAATGTTTGCTGCTATTTTTGGTTAACTGCCATGTTTGACTTCCCTCTGCAAGCGTCCAGCTGCAAGGGAAGAGTTGAAGGACTGCGATTCATCAAGCAATTTAAAAAATGTGATCATAAGGAGTGCAGGAGTGCAGGAGTGCTGACAGACATATTCAACCTGTCCTTGGCCCACGCTGTGGTACCGGCCTGCTTCAAATCCACCTCCATCGTCCCGATACCCAAAAACTCCAACCCATCTAGCCTCAATGACTACCGCCCAGTAGCACTCACCCCCATCATCACTAAGTGCTTAGAGCAGCTGGTCCTAGCACACTTCAAATCCTGTCTCCCCCCACCCTGGACCCCCACCAATTCGCATACCGCCAGAACAGGAGCACAGAGGATGCAGTCTCCATCGCACTGCACTCTGTCCTCTCACACCTGGACAACAACAACACCTACGCCAGAATGCTGTTTATAGACTTCAGTTCAGCATTCAATACAATCCACCCCTCACAACTCATCAGGAAACTGACAGACCTGGGCATCAGTTCCCTCATCTGCAAATGGTTACTGGACTTCCTGACCAACCGCCCCCAACATGTCCGGCTGGATAACCGCTGCTCATCTACCATCACAATGAACACCGGTGTACCACAAGGCTGTGTGATGAGCCCTTTCCTCTACTCCCTCTTCACCCACGACTGCAGACCTGCTGATGGTTCCAACACCATCATTCAGTTTGCAGATGACACCACGGTGATTGGCCTCATCAGTGACAACGATGAGGCCGCCTACAGGGAGGAGGTGGATCATCTGGCTGAGTGGTGTGACACAAACAACCTGCTGCTTAACACCGAGAAGACCAAGGAGCTCATCGTGGACTACAGGAGGAATGCTGACCCACATCCACCCATCCACATTAAGGGGACGGCTGTGGAGCGTGTGAGCAGCTTCAAGTTCCTGGGAGTCCACATCTCCGAGGATCTCACCTGGACAACCAACTGCTCCAAGCTGGTCAAGAAGGCTCACCAGCGCCTCTTCTTCTTGAGGACTCTGAGGAAGAACCACCTGGGCCAGCATCTCTGCTGGGGACAGGAAGAGACTGAACAGGCTGATCCGAAGGGCCAGCTCTGTTCTAGGATGCCCTCTGGACCCAGTGGAGGTGGTGAGTGACAGGAGAATGGTGGCTAAGCTGTCATCCCTGTTGGACAACATCTCCCACCCCATGCATGAGACTGTGAAGGCACTGAGCAGCTCCTTCAGTGGGAGACTGCGGCACCCACGGTGTGGGACGGAGAGATTTCGCAGGTCTTTCCTCCCCACTGCTGTCAGACTCTACAATAAAGACTTTTGCAGCTGATCAAACACACAAACCCACACATGTGCAATAAGACTGCTATACGTGCAATTCTTCTTCTGACGAAGTTGTGTTTTTGTATTTTCCTACTCAGTTGTATATAGTATTTGTATTTCTATTTTATTCTATTGTATATATTATTCTATTCTATTTTATTCTATTGTATATATTATTCTATTCTATTTTATTCTATTGTATATAGTATTTTATTTTATTTTATTGTATTTTATTGCATTCCAGTGTTTTCTAATTTCTGCTACATAACTTTGCACTTTTGCTGTAACAAAACAAATTTCCCACCTGTGGGACTAATAAAGGCCATCTTATCTTATCTTATCTTATCTGTCCTCAGACATCCTGGTGAACTTCTACCGCTGCACCATCGAGAGCATCCTGACCAACTGTATAACAGTCTGGTACGGGAACTGCTCTGCCTCGGACCGGAAGGCGTTGCAGAGGGTTGTGAAAACTGCCCAGCGCATTGCCGGAGCACCACTTCCTGCCATAAAAGACATCTACAGGAAGCGGTGTCTGAAAAGGGCTGGGAAAATCATCAAAGACCCCAGTCACCCATCACATGGACTCTTCACCCTCCTGCCCTCTGGGAGGCGCTACAGGAGCCTCCGGACTAAGACCACCAGGTACCGGAACAGCTTCTTCCCCACAGCTGTCAGACTCCTGAACTCTGCCTCCTGACATCTGGCAGCCTCTGTAGAAATTATCCACACCCTCACTTATCTTAACTGCACTACTGTATAGCTCTGTGTAAATAATCATTCTGTACATACAATAATTTTTAACCTTACAACTGTTTACAACTTGCATAGTTCCCATTTCTGTATAACTGTATATCTCATATTTCTGTAAAGTTTTTTATTTCATATTCTGTATAGTTTTTCATATTTATATCCTGTTCATATCCTGTACATAGCTTGTACTCACTACAGCCTGTACATACCTATAGTTATAGAATATTCACAACATACTTCATACCGTGTACATTATAACATACCATAATAGACCCATTTCTGTAATATACTTGCATATCTATATTATTGCTAATATATATTGTAATATATCTATATCACTAAAGCACTTCTGGATGGATGCAAACTGCATTTCGTTGCCCTGTACCTGTGCATGTGCAATGACAATAAAGTTGAATTCTATTCTATTCTAATCCTCGACACAGAATCTTTGGTTATTACACGGCTCTGCAAAGGTAATTTTTTATGCCCTAGTTTAGACTGCATATAGACTTTGACCATACTTGAGATTATTTATATTTTGGGGGGTTTAAGAAAATGTTTTCTTTCAAGAATTTTTTATTAAATATGGTGCGTACAAATATAGATGTATGTAGTTTAAAACATTGCAATTTCTAAAATAGAACCAATGAGGAGTTTATTCTGAAAGACCAGTTTTATTCTCTTTTGAATATTTATAACTGCTCATTAATATGACAAAAGTATTTCTTATCAGATCACTCAATTCATTGATGGTACAGATTACTGTAACATGTAGAAAGTTAACATTAGTGTTGGCTACAGGGGCTCAGCCCATGGCCGTGGTGAGTCATCACAGGACGTTCAAACATCTCCAATAAAAGTCGTAAAATAAAGATTTTCTCTATTTCTGTCGAGGATGTTGATCACCAAGGGTGTAACGGCTACTGTCAAGGTTGCTAGGCAACAGGAGGCGCGCGTCGTAACTAGACCTACAGAAGCCGCTAACTTCCGGTCTTCGTGCACGGGCAGGCCTGGTCCTTTAAAGGATGCAGCCCCTGAATTTGGACACACCCCAAACCTCACTAATGCTTACCTAAGAATCACATCACAGACGTGAGCACGCTCGGTAGCGCCGTCCATCAGCTCGCCAGTACTTAAACACATAGCAGTACCACTCTGGGTTCATTAGCACCATCGCAGCGTTACCTACCGATTCTGTGTAACTTTATTTTGGGGAACTTCACAGTGATATCCTGCAGTCTGCGCTGATTGATCTCGGCCTCATTCTGGACCATCGTTTTAACAAAGACTCCGAATATCTCTTCAGCAGCAGCCGTTAGTCTCTCGCTAACAAACTCTCGCAAATACTCAACGGAACACATCGTTACGTTGACAGCTCAAATATTTCTCTGTTATACGCGAACGCAACCGTTTTGCAGCTTCAACAAGCGGCTAACTTAGACGTAGCGCCAGACTTCAGTTTCCTCTGTGTGTCACATTATAAAGTTCCGGTTATAAAAGCAGGTCACATTTTTGTTCCGTCATATATATCCGTGTGTGGGTCCCCATAATAGTCTATTATAATATAATAGAAAGCGACGTCCTGTCTTTTTCCTAACCACTTTTCTTTGACCTCGAAGGAAAACGTCATGATGTCAATGAAATATGCGTAAAAGAACTGATTTGGATTGACTTGGAAAAAAGAGAATGTATAATGCCCAGAAGATCGACTACAAAGTGTTCTGTGTTGCACATATCATATAAACAGCTCTTAGAAACTAGACTCCAAAATATAATGAAACTAAAACTAAGAAAATCTAAAAGCATAAAAACAAATAAACCAAACAGGGAATAGCAGCTAAAAAAGTGCTGGGTCCAAGACCTGGGACCAAGCTAACACAAGATACATTTAAGCAAAAAATGCAGTCATTTGGAAATTAATATGATCTTTTTACCTCCATACGTCACCACAATTGAATTTTTACATTATAAATAAAAAGAAAAAAAGTAACTGACATGCAGACAGCTAAAATTTATAAGTACTACAGCAAATGTTCAGGAACCCCATATGGAAAAGATATATATACATCTTGTAAAGTTTGTATCTGTCTTGTGTTAAACTTGTATGAAAAGCATACAAGAGTGAAAACAGATATAAGATCCCTTGAAAAATTATATAAATGAAACTTGTGTGTTTTGGATACTTACTAAAACAATAAATGAAAGTAATGAGAAAGTGGCCGCTTTCATGAGTAAATCATATAAGCCTTATATGATTCACTATATGATGTAGGCCACATCTGATGCAAGTCTTTATTTTCTTTTTCTATTTCTTTTCCATATGGAACTGCAGTGAGTTCTATTTTGACTTGCCAAAATTGTATGTATTTACTGTATATAGCATACCCATTTGTAAATAGTTGCAATACTGCTGTATAAGTTTTTCTGTTTTATTTTTCCTTTCCCATTTCTACACTGTTTTTCCCAGTATATCTCTGATTCACTTTCTCTGTGGTGCTGTAACATGTCTATACCAAAACTAAATCTTTAACTCCTTTTATAGTGATATTTAACTATCAAAATTTTGAATTTGCAATTAAGACTATGATATGCATATGTCACATATTTTCACCATTTGCAAGTCTGAAGCGAGACGGCTGTCTGTGTGTTCCTTGCTTTACATGCAGACTCATTTTCTCTAAATTATGTAAAGTGTAAGAAAAACAGATTTTCAAAGCATAAAATACTAATAGTTTTATTTTTACTAAATGTTCTAGGAAAATCTCACATACTTTCAACGCATAAGAATAAAGGTTTTATAAAAATAATGCTCTTTGAAACGTAACATCACATGTCACACATTTTAAAGGCACAATGCACTAAGAAAAGTGCCCACAAAAAACTAAAAATTCTAGAGCAAGTGCACACCTTTGAGACATGCTATCGCACAATTAACTAAGACCTGTCATCAAATGTCAACCACTTCAGGTAATTCACAGTCATTTGTGTCTGCTGCTCTCTTAAAGTCTGCTGATCAGATCCAGATGCAGAGTCTGCTGTACCGAGGGTAAGAATGTCTCTTTGTTCCTTCATCGACAATATCTCAAAGAGTGTCTTTGAGAGGAAAAACCGTGTGAATGTGGTGAGGTGCTGGTACAAGGTGAGCTCTGCCGCTAAAGCAGTTTCAGAGCATCATGGTCATCAGTTTGTACAGCTGGTTGGGACTTGTGTTTTTCTACAGAGTCTGCAAGCTGTGTCACGGTCTGCGAGGCAGATCATGTGGAGATGAGAGAATGAGGACCCTAATGCAGACACAGATGCAGGGGAAGGTTTTAACTGAAGGCAAGCCTTTGTTTGTGGCTGTACGAAAACTCTACAAAACAACAAGCGAAGGGGAACTGAAAAACACATAACGAAACCCAAACTGGGAAAGCTAAACATAAAACCTGAAACTGAACAGAACGAGAAAATCTGAGACCTGGAAACATGGGCCCTGAGACTCAGGGGCCGATAAACAGAGGAAGACGAACAGACGATCTGATGAAATCTAAGTAAATTGATCAATATTAATAATCACAAAACATAAACATGGAGTCACTAGACTCTGAACCATGACAAGCTGTCTTGTATATTGACTTTGAAATATTGTTGGACTTTTTCTGGTCTAACAGTCTTCGGGATTCACTCAACAGAAGTTGGTAAGGTCAGCTGTGTTTCTTATTGGTCAAGGCTAGATCTTCTTACTTCAGTAATCTCATAAATTATAACACCTGTAATCCCACAGTATTATTAACAGCAATGTGTCTCCTCCACCTCAGCATGCTGTGTTACTTCCTGTTCATGACTGTAGTGGATTTCTTAATCACTACTGGTGACAAAGTGATGGACTTCATCCCAAATTTCTTTATTTTTCACCGCTTATGAAGATTGTCCGCAATTCCCTGAGTCATTTTTGATGACAGCTCTGTTGGTAATTTTCTGCCCATTTCAGTATAGTTAATTCAAAATCTTATTTTACAAATTATATATTTTTTAATCCTTTTCAGTTTGGTTTTCAAAAGCTACACTACCCTGATATTGCTCTTTTTAAGGGTAATGATCTTTTGATTACTTAATTTCCTGCATCAGAAGAAGAGTATAATTATTAAGTGTGCCTATGCCAAGAGGCACACTTATTACTATTCGTCGGATTTATTAAGTGTGCCTATGCCAAGAGGCACACTTATTACTATTCGTCGGATTTATTATTCTTATTATTAAGTGTGCCTTTGCCAAGAGGCACACTTATTACTATTCGTCGGATTTATTAAGTGTGCCTATGCCAAGAGGCACACTTATTACTATTCGTCGGATTTATTATTCTTATTGTGTGGATGCCCTCAAAGGGCTTCCACACTATTGAATTCCTGTTTCTCTTTATTCTTTAAACTTTATTCTTCAAGTTGCTTCCGTACGTTTTTTGAACTTTAACTACTCCCTCAGTTTTCAGCCGATTTTCTCCGTTCAAACTCTAAACTGTTCTGCTCTTTCTGCTAATGGGTGCTATGACTTTTGGTGTTTATTACTATTACACTTTTTAAAATATTACACTTTTTTCCTTTTTTTTGTCCCATTGAAATGAATGGAAATCTTCAGAAATTCTGCTAAAACTTGCTTGTTTTTGAAACTTAACTACTTCCTCATACTTTCACCTAGAAACTCCATTCAAACTTTAAAATGTTCTCAGATTATTGGGCTATTCCTGTATGATTCAGCTTTTTCAGATCTTCTACCGTTTTAATCTTATACCTCTTTAAGTTTTCAGTTGCAAAATTGTGATTTTTCAGAAAATATATGCGTTGTTATAGTTGCTATGCAATTAACTCAGAGTGGACAGTGAAACTTTCTGAATTTTCACCACTTGTCCGAATAACTTCATGCTACTCACTCAATTTTTACTCAACCCCCACAAATTATACATCAAAACGTAGGTATTTTTGCTGGCTTTCGGAAAATGTCACTATCATTGTTGTGGGACCTACAGATGTTTTGCAAATCTCCTCAGAGCAACACAAAGTCTGAAAACTCTCCACAGAAAGTCAATGGAGAGTTTGTTCAAAATCACCGCTGGATTTCTCTAATGAGAGGCATTTTCAAATCGTCATATCTCCTTAACGAAACAAAGTGGAGAATTGAGGCTTGTGCAAATATATCTTCAGACACTCCTGATGCTCACAATTCAAGAAGTTTTTTCTCACCTATTACCGTTCTGAGATGAGTTACACTTGTTTTAGGGTAGGAAATTCGTCATTCGCTCAGATTTCTTCAGATTTCAAACTCTGGAAATGCGGCACTTTTTTCTCTCATCATATCTTTTTGATGGATTTCCACAGAGACCTGAAAATTTCCATGACTGTTCACCAAAGCCTGCTGTTTCTTACGGTGAAAGAATGATTTTGATGCTCCATATAGATTTAGAGTTACAAAACGTTGTTTGAGGGCAAGTCAAGGCAGTTTTGCTTTGCCTCTACTCAGTTACAGTGTATTACAAGTCATATATCTTCAATAATTTATATTTTATCTCTGAATTATGAAGACCTGATGATTCCCCCATCTCTTCTGAACCAAACGGTGTCAGAATGAGCGTTCTAGCCCCTACGGTTAGGAAATTATGGCCATTTGTTCGAGGGGAATCCTGAATGTGAGAAATACACTGAAGAAAACTCATACTTCTCTCTGTGTCTGTGTGTGTAAGGGCTGATTACAGCAGGTGCAGCTAATTTAACTGACCTAGATATACCAAGCCCAGACTCTTAACAGCCACTGTTCCCTTTAGGCTCTGTGTATGTGTGTGTGTATCAATATTTCTCCCATGTTAAAGTATTACTCCTCCATAATAGTATTTGTGCTAAATCAAAGTACTTCTACTACATCTTAGTACTTCTGCTCAATCATAGTAATTCTGGGAAATCATAGTATTTTTGCCAAATCATGGTATTTGTGCCAAATCATGGTTTTTGTGTCAAATCATGACATTTCTGATATGTTATAATATTACTAGTAGGTGGAGGTATTTCTGCTATGTTATAGTATATGTGCTGAATATAGTATATCTGCCAAATCATAGTATTTATCCCAAATCATAGTATTTATGCAAAATTACAGTATTTCTGCTAAAAAGCAGAAATAGTACCTTTTAGCAGAAATTTCTGTCAAAAGATATTATTTATGTTAAAACGTTGTATTTCTGCTAAATGATAGTATTTGTGCCAAATCATAGTATTTGTACCCAATCATAGTATTTCTGCCATATCATCGTATTTGTGCCAAATCATGGGATTTGTGCCAAATCATGTTATTTGTGCCCAATTAAAATTTCTGTTATGTTATAGTATATCTGCTGATTATAGTATATGTGCCAAATCATAGTATTAATAGCAAATCATAGTATTTGTGCCCAAACATAGTATTTCTGCCAAATTGTAGTATTTGTGCAAAAACATACTATGTCTGCAAAATCACAGTATATCTGTTATGTTATAGTATTACTACTAAGGCATAGTATTTCTACTAAATCATAGTATTCCTTCAAAATCATAGTATTACTGCAATTTCATAGTATTTGAGCGAAATCGTAGTATTCGTGCAAAAACATACTATGTCTGCAGAAATCACATTATATCTGCTATGTTATAGTATTACTACTGAGGCATAGTATTTCTACCAAATCATAGTATTCCTTCAAAATCATAGTATTACTGCAATTTCATAGTATTTGAGCGAAATCATAGTATTTGTACGAAATCATGGTACTTGTGCCAAATCATAGTATTTTTTGCAAATCATATTATTCGAACCAAAACATTGTATTTGTACGAAGTCATAGTATTTCTTCTAAATCATAGTATTTCACCCAAATCTCAGTAGTTGTGCTAAAACCCAGTATTATTGCCAAATCATCGTATTTGTACTAAATCATAGTACTTGTGCCAAATCATAGTATTTCTGCCATCTTGTGCTAGTTGTGCAAAAACATAGACTGTCTGCAAAATCATAGTATATCTATTATGTTATAGTATTACTACTAAGTCGTAGACTTTCTGTTTTGTTATAGTATATGTGCTGAATATAGTATATGTGCCAAATCATAGTATTTGTGCTAAAACATAGTATACTGCCACATTATAGTATTTGTGTAAAACCAGAATGTCTGCAAAATCATCATATATCTGTGATGTTATAGTATTACTACTAAGGCATAGTATTTCTGCAAAATCATAGTATTTTTGCAGAAACTTTGTACTTCTGGTAAATCATAGTATTTCTACTAAATAATAGTATTTCTGCCAAATCATAGTATTTGTTTCAAATCATAGCAATCGAACCAAATCATAGTATTTGTGCCAAAACATTGTATTTATACAAAGTCATAATATTTCTTCTAAATCATAGTATTTCAATCAAACCTCAGGACTTGTGCTAAAACGCAGTATTATTGCCAAATCATAGTATTTGTACCCAAACATATCAGTTCAACTTATTTAACTGTTCTCAACAGCCCAACACCTCTTCTTCACCCCGTTTCAGCAGAATTGTGAGTTTTTCCACCCCTTTTCAGCACAAATCCCAGCTTTTTCAGGTTTTCAACAGAAATCTCTTTTTTAGCAGACATTCTGCTGATTCACCTGTTTTCAGTGCAACGTTCTACTTCTTTACCTCTTTTCAGTAGAAATTCTGCTGATTCACCTATTTTAAGCAGAATTTTCAGCCTTTCACCTCTTATCAATACAAATCTCAGTATCTTCGGCTCATTTCAGAGGAAACCCTTTCACCTCTTTTCAGTACAAATTTGAACTTCTGTACCCCTTTTAAGCAGAATCTTTGCCTTTTCACCTCTTTTCAGCAAAAGTTTCTGTTTTTTCACTTGTTTTCAGCATAATTTTTCAGTTTCTTTAATGCCATGCAATTTTTGCAGCTTTTCATCTTTTTCAGTCATTTTCAGCAGACAGCTTCAGCGTTCCGGCATCCACACAGCATTTTCGCAGGAAATGCAAACTTTTTCTAGTTGTGTGGATGCTGGAGGCATCCACACTATTGAGATCCTGTTTCTCTTTATTCTTTATTATTATTGTGTGGATGCTTTAAGGCATCCACACTATTGAGTTCGTGTTTCTCTTTATTCTTTATTATTGTGTGGATGCTTTAAGGCATCCACACCATTGAGTTCCTGTTTCTCTTTATTCTTTGTGTGGATGCTTTAAGGCATCCACACTATTGAGTTCCTGTTTCTCTTTATTCTTTATCCTACTTTATTGTGTGGATGCTGATTAACCATCCACACTATTGAGTTCCTGTTTCTCTTTATTGTGTGGATGCCCTAAAAGGGCTTCCACACTATTGAGTTCCTGTTTCTCTTTATTCTTTATCCTTTATTATTGTGTGGATGCCCTACAAGGGCTTCCGCACTATTGAGTTCCTGTTTCTCTTTATTCTTTATTGTGTGGATGCCTCAAGGCATCCACACTATTGTTTTCCTGTTTCTCTTTATTGTGTGGATGCCCTAAAGGGCTTCCACACTATTGAGTTCCTGTTTCTCTTTATTCTTTATTATTCTAGTTGCTTCCGTACGTTTTTCGCCGTGGATCTACTCCCTCAGTTTTCAGCCGATTTTCTCAGTTCAAACTCTAAACTGTTCTGCTCTTTCTGCTAATGATGGCTATGACTTTTGGTGTTTATTACTATTATACTTTTTAAAATATTACACTTTTTTCCTTTAATTTGTCCCATTGAAATGAATGGAAATCTTCAGAAATTCTGCTAAAACTTGCTTGTTTTTGAAACTTAACTACTTTGTCATACTTTCACCTAGAAACTCCATTCAAACTTTAAAATGTTCTCAAATTATTGGGCTATTTCTGTCTGATTCAGCTTTTTCAGATCTTCTACCGTTTTAATCTTATCTCTCTTTAAGTTTTCAGTTGCAGCTTTGTGATTTTTCAGAAAATACATGCGTTGCTATGGTTGCTATGCAATTAAGTCAGAGTGAGTGCTGGTCCGTTCTGAATTTTCTCTTCATGTCTAAACAACTTCTTGCTACTGGCTCAATTTGCACTCAACCCCCACAAATTATACATCAAAACGTAGGTATTTTTGCTGGCTTTCAGGCAATGTCACTATCTTTATTGTGAGATTTACCGTTTTTTCGCAATTTGCCTCGGAGTGACACAAGGTCTGACAACTCCCCATTCAAAGTCTATGGGGAGGTTTTGAAATTCAGAGCTGAAATTCTGTAACGGGAGGCATTTTCAAATCGCCATATCTCTTTAACAAAGCAAAGTTAGGACATGAGGCTTGTGCCAATATATCTTCAGACACTGCTGACACTCACAGTGGAAGCAGTTTTTACAATTATCTTACCGTTGAGCAATGAATTACGTTTGTTTGAGGGGTGGAAATCTGTCTTCCTCTCAGTTTTCAAACGCCGAAAATGAACCCGTTTCTTCTCTCGTCATATCTCCGCGACGGAGCTACAAAGAGCAATGAAAATCGCAGACAAAGTACACCAAAGTCCGCTGATTCACCCAGTACAAGAATTATGCTGCTAGCCCTCCTAGTTTTTGAGTTACACGACGTTTTGTAACTCCAAAAAACGGCGTTTTTCGCCTCTCACCGCGATCTAATTCTGACTCCTCAAGTCTCTGTGTTTTAGACACCCGCCCCCTTTGTGACCAGACCTCATTTGGCTCAGAGGGTTGAGCAGCTGCTGTGAGACCCGGTGGCAGAGGTTCGAGTCCTACCTGTGACAGTTGTTGCACATCTTCCCCGCTTGCATGCACTCTCCTTTCTTGACACTCTTCAGTGTACCCTTACACAGAAAGCCATCTCCATCAAGCGCGTCTACACCTCTTTTTTAGCAGATAATTCTGCTTTTTCAGTTGTTTTCAGCAACTGCTGGTCAAGTCTCTGTCTTTCAGACACCCCCCCACCCCCTTTTCCAGGTGGCGCAATCAGTAATGACACGGCTCTGCAGCTCAAAGGTCGTGGGTTTAATCCCACCTTATTCAACATTTTTTTTTTCACTACAAATTTATACACTATCACAGACCTGTAATTTATTTTGCTAATTTATTACAATTCTGCAAAGTTTTATGATTTTAGCAGCTTTTCTAATATGGACCTAAGATTCTTGTTAACATGGCAGAAATACATACAAGTACACAGCCTGATGAAGCAGACAGAGGCAGTACCTCTGATTGGTGAATTTGAGCAGAACCAGGTTGTTCTGCCTCTTTTCAGCAGAAATTCTGCTCATTCACCTCTTTTCAGCGCAACATTCTGCTTCTTTCCCTCTTTTCTGCAAAATTTTCAGCCTTTTCACCTCTTATCAGCACAATTCTCAGCAGCTTCTGATAATTTCAGCAGAATAAGTAATGACACGTCTCTGCAGCTCAAAGGTCGTGGGTTCAATCCCACCTTGGTCAACATTTTTTTTCACTACAAATTTATACACTATCACAGACCTGTAATTTATATTGCTAATTTCTTTCACTACAAATGAGTAGTGCAAAAACATACTATGTCTGCAACATCACAGTATATCTGTTATGTTATATTATTACTACTAAATCACAGTATTTCTGCCAATTCAAGGAGGCTGACTGTTACTAAGTGCATCAGTGTACATAGGTCATCTGTTGTGTTGGAGTGCCCTCTTGTGGCGCCTTTTGGGTAGTGCCTTAGTAAACGTGAACACTGCAAAGAAGTGGTATCAGACTGGTTTGTAGTGGAGGAATTTGTTGCCAGTTTCTTTCATCTTTAATCCGTATTCATGTTGTAATGTAGTAGTACCACAATATGGCAGAAACACTATGTTTTGGCACAAATACTGTGATTTGGTATGCTTTAGCTTCTTCACCCCTTTTCAGCAAAATTTTCATTTTTTTTCCACCCCTTTTCAGCACAAATTCCAGCTTTTTTGGCTGTTTTCAGAAAAAAAAACAAAACTCTTTTCAGCAGAAACTCTGCTGATTCATCTCTTTTCAGCGCAAGTTTTATGATTTTAGCAGCTTTTCTAATATGGACCTCAGATTCTTGTTAATGCTCCATGGCAGAAATACATACAAGTACCCACCTGATGAAGCAGACAGAGGCAGTACCTCTGATTGGTGAATTTGAGCAGAAACAGGTTGTTTTGCCTCTTTTCAGCAGAAATTCTGCTGATTCATCTCTTTTCAGCGCAACTTTCTGCTTCTTTCCCTCTTTTCAGCAGAAATTCTGCTGATTCACCTCTTTTCTGCAAAATTTTCAGCCTTTTCACCTCTTCTCAGCACAATTCTCAGCAGTTTCTGCTCATTTCACCATAATTGTCAGTCTCTCCATCTCTTTCCTTGTGAGAGTGAGTTTGGGTCAGTGAGATGAATAGCCGCCTTAAGCCCAGGAGGGCCAGTTTCGAATCCTGCTCAGGGCAACAATTTTTTTTTCACCACCATACAACTTTTTGCAACTTTTCGTCTTTTTCAGCTTTTCAGCAGACAGCTTCAGCGTTAAGGCATCCACACAGCATTTTCGCAGGAAATGCAAATTTTTCTAGTTCTTTATTATTCTAGTTGCTTCCGTACGTTTTTCGCCGTGGAACTAGTCCCACAGCTTTTATCCGATTTTCGCCATTCAAACTTTAAAAATTTCTGCTCTTTCTGCTAATGATGGCTATGACTTTTGGTGCTCATAACTTCTATACTTTTTGAGATATTGATTTTTTTTTGCAATATTTTTTGCCCATTTTTGCCATATTATCAGTGGCCTCACTGATTTTCCTTGCCGGGATGACCTGTGTTTTAGCTCAGTGAGATTAGCATCCGTTCTCAGACTGGGAGGCCGGGGTTCAAATCCTGCTTATGGCAACATTTCTTTCAGTTAACAGTTAAACTTTTTTAACTCTTTTCAACACAAATTTCAGCTTTTTCACCCCTTTTCAGCAAAATTCTGCTGATTGAACTCTTTTCAGCAGAATTTGAACTCTTTTCAGCAGAATTTTCAGAATTTTCAACTCTTTTCAGCCCAAATTCTGCTTATTCACCTCTTCTGCAAAATGTTCAGCCTTTTCACCTCTTATTAAAACAAATCTCAGCTGTTTTCAGAAAAAACTCTTTTGAGCAGAAATTCTGCTGATTCATCTCTTTTCAGTTCAACGTTCTGCTTCTTTCCCTCTTTTCTGCAGAAATTCTGCTGATTCACCTCTTTTCTGCAAAATTTTCAGCCTTTCCACCTCTTATCAGCACAATTCTAAGCAGCTTCTGCTAATTTCAGCAGAATTGTCAGTCTGTCCACCTCTTCTTTGTGAGAATGACTTTGGCTCAGTGAGATGAGTAGCTCCCTTGAGCCCAGGAGGGCCAGGCTCGAATCCTGCTCAGGACGCCATTTTTTTTTCACCACCATACAACTTTTTGCAACTTTTCATCTTTTTCATCTTTTCAGCAGACAGCTTCAGCGTTAAGGCATCCTCACAGCATTTTCGCAGGAAATGCAAATATTTCTAGTTATAAATTGCTGTTCAAAGTGACGCTCAAATTTCCAAGTACCCCCTGAACGCCTCATCTGTTATTACCCATCACTGCGCCAACTGTCCTCATTCCGCTTTGCTCTCTGCTGTGGTAAGTACAATACACTGAGTTCTACACTGTTTTTTTTTTGTGATGGTAAAAAACCATTTTTGACATTTAAACTCAGAAGGCAATTGCTTCTAAAGTTAACAGAGTTCAAAGAATAAAGAAAGAGATAAAAAGAACGACCTTTGCTATTATTTATAAAGGTTTATGAAGTTTTACTATTAGCAGCATTGCTAATGCTAGCTTCAATGCTAATGCTAGCGACAATGCTAACGGTAGCTTCAATGCTAATGCTAGCGACAATGCTAATGCTAGCGACAATGCTAACCCTAGCCTTAGCAGTTATTAGCTGCCAAGAAGAGTATTCCTGTGATATCCCTGTGCTAGTTATTGGTGGTCAGTGAGACAAGAGTAACAAATGAGTTTTATTATTGCCACTGCGGCTCAGTTTTAGCAGTAAGAGTGCTAGTGCTAGCAACAATGCCACTGCTAGCAGCAATGCTAGTGTTGCTAACGCTAGCAGCAGTCTATAGTCTACTGGAAATACTTAAGTTAATTGGAATTATAAAATGGCTGCTGTTTCAGTTGGCAAGCTATAATACTGTATGATTAACCTGCTGACTGTAGTTATGCTTGTATGATAATACTATACAGGCAACTAACATATTATTTTTCCTCTTACACTTTCAGGAACCTGACTGACATCAGTACTTTGCCTGGCAGGTATGGACATACTCTAAGAGAAGTAGACCAAAATAAAAACACAATCTGACTATTGTAAACAGTAAAGTGATGGGTTCTAACTGTGTTTTAGATCTTTTAAGAAAAATTTTATAATAAATACACATATGTGCAGCTTAACAGTTGGGCTAAAATATCTTTTTTCGTACATGTTTGTTGTCACACTTCATGTGATTAGTTAACGATTCATTCAATCACGAACAATGACTAAGTCAAATTATCAAACAATGATTTCAATCAAATATTTTTATTCAAAAAATATTATTATTGAATTTAATAAAATTTATATTCAAACTCCTTTAATTCCAAGTTGACAATCTTATATTTTTTTCTTTTAAAAAAGTACACAAAAGCTTTTTGCACATGGCAGCCAACAACAGTTTAGCTTGAATATTTGTTTTGTTCTGTTACAGTTGCTGTAAACACAATTACCATGTGATATTAATTTAGTCCGATTAATTTTTCTCTTCATATTTTTGTTCTGTGTGCAGAAGAAGAACAAGGACGAGATCTCCAGTCTTCTCTCTCACATCCCAACCCCCCATCCCCTCTATCCTCTGTCCTGCTCCACCTGTTGTCTCTACCTTCTTTCCATCTGTATTTCACTCTGTGGTTTGTTGCTCAGTTGCCAAACCAAAACTCTTATTACGGTTTGATGGTAATTTCCAAGCCGTGTCTCTCCTGCTCTGTCTGTTCTCTCTGCTAAATTTTCTCTCTACCTGTTTTTCACTCTTGGCTTGCTGCTGAAAGTGCCGGGCCATTAAAGCAATAAAGAGTGCATATATTGCCTCAACCTGAGAACAAACTGAACAAACAAAGAAAACTCTAATTCACGGTTTGCTTGTGATTTCCAAGCCGTGTCTCTCCTGCTTTGTCTGTTCTCTCTGCTAAATTTTCTCTCTACCTGTTTTTCACTCTTGGCTTGCTGCTGAAAAATGCCGGGCCATTAAAGCAATAAAGAGTGCATATATTGCCTCTACCCTAAGAACTAACTGAACAAAGAAAACTAATTCACGGTTTGATTGTGATTTCCAAGCCGTGTCTCTCCTGCTCTGTCTGTTCTCTCTTCTAAATTTTCTCTCTACCTGTTTTTCATTCTGGGCTTGCTGCCAAGTTGTGCCAAGCCAATAAAGAGCGCATAATACTCTCTTGACTGAAGAACAAACTGTCAAACAAAGACATCTGTTTCTGAGAAATAAAAAATGAAATATAAAGACAAAGAAAACATCTGCTGTGTGCCACTCTTATTTTTTGAATACATTTTCTAAAGACTAAGAGAAACACTTAAAGGTGTGTAAAAATGCCAAAGAAGCAGAAAAAGTCACAAGCTGCAAAACAACGCTGGAAGAAGTTCCATGAGTTTCACAAAGTACCAACATTTGAAAAACCTGAGTATGATTTTCCTCAGAGCTCTGCAGAAGACAGTGTGTCTGCAAAGACCAATGCTGACAGTGTTAAACAGGCAGGTCGACATGTTCCTGCACATGTACAACAGATATCCTATGCTGATGCTGTAAAGATTGGACTGCAGCATGAATTTAATGAACATCAGGTATACCATAGAGACCAACATGAGGTGTCAAGTGCCCCACAGGTGGGTTATGCTGATTTTTTGAAAAGAGGCTGTCACAGTGATGTGGCAGGACCGTCTAATGCAGAAAGAGTGAACTTTGAAAACCAGCCCTCTGTAACACATGTCTGTGCATCTCACAGCCAGGCTCATCCCAAATATGGAGACTCCAGAAACAGTCAGTGCACATGTAACTCACATTTCTTGCTTTCCTTCATGAGAATGAAAACATGACTACAGCTGACCTTAATCTGGTCTTGGATAAAGGTGATGTGATGTACAAAGAGGCCAAGAAAAGATTCCCCAAGAGTATTCATTTGGCAACCGATGAGCTGCCAGACAAAGTTGATGCTCGCAGGTCTATGTATCATGTCGACATGACACAGCCTTCCCGGTATGGGACATTTGAAGAACCTCCAGAGGAAGCAGTAGATACCTTTCTCAGCTTAGAAGCAGGACTGAGTTGCCTGTTGTCAGATGTGCAGTATGCCTTACTGA
This sequence comes from Oreochromis niloticus, assembly GCF_001858045.2. Lineage (NCBI taxonomy): Eukaryota > Metazoa > Chordata > Actinopteri > Cichliformes > Cichlidae > Oreochromis > Oreochromis niloticus. The sequence continues at coordinate 382,099 of NC_031982.2, read as the reverse complement.
TTATGAGTGGATTGTGTATCGCAGTGTTCAGATCCACATCAGGCAGATATGGTTTCTTTGATCCACACTCCAGAACACCCAGTGGTCTTCCTCTACCACTACTGTCACGTAATTGTGGTACAGCAGTGATGCTGAAATTCACACTCCTCAGTGACATGATTAAGAGGCTCCAAGATTCTTATGAAATGATGGAGATATCACCCTCTTGTACCTATGAGCTGAAGCCTGTGCAGTTTTACATGAGCACAGTCAACCTGATTGATACTATCACAGACACAGTCTGCAGACCAACAGCTGCCACTGCTGTGGCACCTACTCACTTTGATATAACAGTTGATGAAGCAAACTCCTCTACTACAAGGAGAAACACAACCGCTGATCTTACTGAGATCTCTCAAATGTCTATTTGTACACCACTGGTGAAACAACAAGAAGTCTGTATGACTCAGTTCACATCACATGAAGCTCCTCGGAATGAATTTACTAATATACCAACTGAAGAACCATCCAGTGAGTTTAATTACCTTTCATCAAATGATGCTTTTTCATGTCAATCAAATGCTGCAATAAAAAATATTTCTTCCTGTGATCTTTCTAATGAAGTTTTTCAGAAAATCTGTAAACTGACAAAAGTTAATAAACAGCAAAGGCGCAAAATGAAAAGAAGATTAATGGCATCAGAGAAACCCAGAAATCAGAGAAAGGAAAATCAAAAAAAGAAAGAATGACAAAAATACGCTTCAAATAAAGATTACAAAGAAAAGAAAAAAACTTGCACAAGTAAGGAATATAAAAACAATCCTGAAGTCAGACAGAAACAACAACAGTATATGAAAAGACGTTACTGTGAGAATGATGAATTCAGACAGAAAAAACAAGAATATATTAAGACATATTTTTCTGAAAATGCTAAAGTTAGACAGAAACAACAACAATATGTTAAAAGACGTTATAATGAAAATGCTGAATTTAGACAAAAACAAAAAAACTACATCACTAAAAGGTATCGAGAAAGCCCAGAATTCAGAGAGAGACAGAGATCTCGAGTTACTCAGCGTTATGCACGTGACAACACATTCAGACGAAGACACAAACAACTGATGAAACAACTAATGCGAGACAGGTATCAAAGTAATCTTGCATTCAGGATTATGCACAACATGAGATGTGCCATGAAAATAAAAAGGAAATACAGACAAACCCAAGAGAGTGACAACAGTGTGATCAATGAGGCCATATCTGTGTTCAAATCACAAATCAAAGTTGGACCATCATACCCATGTACAGTATGCTTCAAGGCTTCATTTCCGAACCAAGTGCGACCCTGCACAACGTCAAATTATGTCAAAAACCCACATGTGGTTGCAACATGTTTGACAGGGAAGTTTGTTCATGTTTGTGATGAAAACTGCAGAAATGAGCAGTGCAATGTGCCTGATGAGAGAAAGAGAGAGTGGATTTGTCACACCTGCCACAATCATCTTAAAAATGGATCCATGCCAGCACTTGCTGCTGCCAATAAACTGGAGCTTGCTGATATTCCACCTGAACTGTCTGATCTCAACATACTGGAGAGACATCTCATAGCCAAGTGCATACCATTTGCCAAGATTATTCCTCTTCCCAAAGGCAGACAGAGAGCAATTAGAGGAAATGTGGTCTGTGTCCCATCAGAGGTACAGGAAACTGTTGAAGCATTGCCTCGATTGAGAATTAATTCTCAGGTGATGAGAGTAAAACTGAAGAGACGCTTGTCTTACAAAGGTCATCAGCTGTTTCAGACTGTAAGCTGGTCTAAACTTGTGCAAGCACTGCATAAACTCAAGCAGATTCATCCACAGTATAAGGATGTGAGCATCAGAGATGATGCTGAGCTGTGTGATCCAACTCTTCCTGATGAAGATGAGGAGGAGGATGATGATGATGAAAACATGAATGAGGGCGATTATGATGAGGCTGATTTAATGGAAATTGACAACTGTGAGAAAAATGCACTGAGTGAAGCACAAAATAAAAATGAACAGAATATTGACATGTTACCCTGTGATGGTGAACAACCACATGAGCAGATGAGAGATGATTCAGAGCAAGCAGATGGACTGACTAATGGTGGTTTTGCACTCGAGTCCTGTTTGCAGCCCCCTGATGTGGCTGAGGAGATATTATGTTTCAGTGAAGGAATCTACTCTGTTGCTCCTGCAGAGAGAAACAATCCAATAAGTTTTTTCAAAACACCTAAACTGGAGGCCATGGCCTTCCCTGTGCAGTTTCCTACAGGCCAAAACACACTGGATGAAAGAAGGCTGATCAAAGTATCCCCCAGTGGGTATTTCAAATCAAGACTTTTCTGCATTGATGATCGTTTTGCCAAAGACACAAACTATTTGTTCTTTGCACAGTTTGTGACTGAAATACACTTGGCTACTTCCAGCATGACAATCCAGTTAAGAAAGGCAAAGCCTCTGACCAGAGATGGGAGAAAAATAATCTCAGGCATGTTACAAGATAAACATGAGGTGGAGAAACTGGTGCGAAATAAAGATGCAGTGAGATTCATGCAGCCTCTGAGAGGAACCCCAGCCTATTGGGAGAAAACAACAAGAGATCTTTTTGCCATGATCAGACAGTTGGGAACTCCCACGTTCTTTTGCACATTCTCAGCTGCTGAAATGCGCTGGCCTGAAGTGATTGAGGCAATAACAAGGCAGCAAGGTGAACAAGTGAATTTTGAAGGGCTCGACTGGTCAGCAAAGTGTGACATCCTGAGAAGCAATCCTGTCACAACAATGCGCATGTTTGACAAGAGAGTTGAAGCATTATTCAGAGATTTACTCTTATCTCCCGCAGAGCCACAGTAAGAACCACACAAAGACGTGCTTTAGGAGTTTAAGCTCTGGGAAAACCAAAACGGCACCCGAACCACCCTGCAATGAGACAATGATCACAAGACCCAGTGAGGATGATGAACTGGAGGTAGAAACAGCAAAGAACAAGCTCAGACCACTGAACCAGCTACTGAATGAACCTGAAACTGCTTCCATGAGTTTAGAGCAGCTCTTGGCTCGATGCAAGTTGACACATGCAGAATATGAGCGATACCTGAATAAAATGAACACAAGGAGTACGATCATACTAAAGTGTGATCCAAAAGACTCTTGGATAAATGGCTATAATCCACATCTGCTTGAAGCCTGGAACAGTAATATCGACATAAGCTTTGTTCTAGATGCTTTCGGAGCTGCAAATTATTTAATGAAATATATATCAAAAAAAGAGGGCGGGCTTTCTGAGTACCTGAAAACTGTCATTGAGAACTCCCATAAGGACAGTGTAAATGAGTGCGATGAAATGAGAGCCGTCATGCAGGCATATTCAAAGAAGCGAGAGATCAGTGCACAGGAGTGTGTTGCTCGTGCATGTGGTCTTCACATGAAGCAATGTTCACGTGCTGTAATATTCATACCAACTGATGATAATCCAGTGAAAATGAGTTGTCCCCTGTCAGTTCTGGACAACACAACACCTGAGTCTTCCAATGTTTGGATGACATCTTTGAATGACAAATACAAAGCCAGACCTGAAACACCAGAGTATGAGGAGATGTGCATGGCAGACTTTGCTGCTACTTGCAGGATTGTCTATGGCCAACAGACAAAAGGTAAAGATGTTTTGCCCCTTCTCAATGTGATGGGATTTGTGCAAAGGCGCAAAAACGATAAGCCTGCTATCATCAGATTTCACCGCTGCTCACAAGAAAAACATCCAGAGCAATATTACGGAAGACTGCTTAAACTGTACCTTCCTCATCGTTCAGACCATGAACTGAAAACACCATCTTTGCCAACCTATCAGGCTTTCTATGGTGCTGGCTGTGTACAGCTACCAGGTACTGACCGTCTTGAGTACGTGCAACACATTGTAAAAAGAAACAGAGAAAAATATGAGAAAAACAGCGAGGAGCTCGAGAGCGCTGTTGAGGAATATGAGCAGAACAGAGGTGTGACTGATGAATGGTGTAATCTGGCACCTGAATCAGATCTCGTAAGGTTGCCACTTGTCGAACAAGAAAGAGAGCGAGACAATGAAAATGAACAGGAAGATGTGCCCGACTACAGCCGTCAGGCTGATGCTTCAACAGAAGTCAGAGCCATCAGGGAACCCCCTGCTATTGATCCCACATTGTTACGTCAGATGTTTCAGAATCTGAATAAGAAGCAAGCCTGCATATTTTATGCAGTTAGAGACTGGTGCATTAAAAGAGTCTGTGCTCTAAATCCAGAGCAGTTTTTCTTTTATATTAATGGTGGTGCTGGAACAGGAAAATCACATCTTATCAAATGCATCTACTCAGAAGCATCTAAGATACTGAGCAAAGTGCCCAGATTTGCAGACGACGTTGACATATCAAAACCCACTGTCCTGTTAACTGCTTTCACTGGGACTGCAGCATTTAACATTTCTGGAACAACACTGCATTCCCTACTCAAGCTCCCTAGAAGCTTAAAACCTCCCATTCAGGGACTTGGCAATCAGCTGGATGAAGTCAGATCAGAACTTTTGAATGCTGAAATAATCGTCATTGACGAAGTGTCTATGGTGTCAAGACATCTCTTTGCATATGTAGATGCAAGACTCAAACAGATCAAAGGGACTCGGAGACCCTTTGGAGGCATGTCAGTCATTGCTGTTGGAGACTTCTATCAGCTACCCCCAGTGCGACAGTCTAAACCGCTCTGTGTGCACGACCCGTCTGAGATCGACCTGTGGCGGGAGCATTTTCAGATGATCACTCTGACTGAGATTATGCGTCAGAAAGATGATGTTGTCTTTGCTGAGATGCTGAACAGAATTCGTGTGAAAGGAAAGTTGGATGAGCTTTGCGAAGCAGATAGAAATTTGTTGTCACAGGCCATAACTGAACCAGCCCTTTGTCCGACTGATGCGTTGCACATTTTTGCAACTAATAAACAAGTGGATGCACACAACTCTGCAACACTGGCTCTGCTCCATACTCATATCATTGACATCCATGCAGATGATTATAGAAAGGATCCTAGAACTGGCAGAATGGCACTTCAAGACAGACCATTCAAAGGAGGTAAAAACGAGTTACCAGACACACTGAAAGTTGCAGAAGGAGCTCGTGTCATGCTCACCAGAAACACTGACATACAAAATGGTTTGGTTAATGGAGCTTTTGGAAAACTACTTAGAGTAGTTTACTCTGAAAATGACCAACACATCATCAAGCTTGGACTTAAAATGGATAATGAGACATCTGGAAAGAATAACCGCACACCAGCAGACGACATGGTGTACATTGAGAGAGCAGAGGAGAATCTAAAGCAGAAAGGAGTGGTACGAAGACAGTTCCCAGTGAAGCTGGCCTTTGCATGTACAATACACAAGGTACAGGGTATGACAACCACATCAGCTGTTGTCTCTCTTAAGAGCATTTTTGAGCCCGGCATGGCCTACGTAGCTGTCAGTAGAGTGACGTCTCTCAGTGGACTGTATCTTCTTGATATGGAGGAGAAAAAAATATTCACCAACCCAGAAATCACTGCAGCGCTTGAGAACATGAGACAAGCCAACCTTGATGACATGATGCCTCTTCTACACGTGAGACAAACACTGAGCAGGTCAGACGTTTTCACCATTGTTCATCATAACACAGAGGGACTGCCAGCTCACATTAATGACATTAAGAGTCACCATGAATTGTGTCTAGCAGATGTTTTGTGCCTAACAGAAACACACCTGCAGGGCTCTTTTGTCGCAGAGAGTCTCCACTTGGAAAATTACAATTTGTTCAAACGCAACAGACACCTGTCCTACACAAACTTTCCCCAGATGGCAAACAAAAGTGGTGGTGGAGTTGCTGTTTATGTGAAGAGTGACATTCAAGTGCATGAAAAACAGTACATCCATAATGTAACTGACCTTGAATTTCTGGCTTTAAAGCTTGAAGCACCAGTCAGTGCTCTGATTGCAGTTGTATACAGACCTCCAGACTACACTCTGAGGCCATTCCTGAAAAACCTGGTAAGCCTATTAGACTCATTAGAGATCATGGACTGTCATCCCATCATAGTGTGTGGTGATTTTAATGAGAATGTTTTATCCAGTGCAAACAAACCAATCCTGGAGCTGTTTGAGTCTAGGGGATACGCACAGGTCATCATTGCCCCTACCACAGAGAAGAACACACTGCTTGACCTTATTTTCATTTCTCAGCCAGAGCGATGTCTCCATTCTGGAGTCATGAAGACCTACCATAGTTACCATGACCCTGTATACTGTGTATTGTCCTGTGATGATTCATGATCTAGATCTTTGAATACAGTAAGTAATTTTTATATTTCTGAATGACTTAAGAAAGTAGAGCGATATTTGAAAGTTGACTTAAGAAAAAACGCCCTGCATTGCAGTATAATGTTTGAATTTTTTACATAAAATACAATTAAATGAATTAAGTAATAATATCAGTAAAAGATGACAATTTTATTTATTACAGATAATCTAAAATTCACTTACAGTAATCTATGAATGTCAGAAAAATCAAATATAGCAGTTTAAAATGAACAGTGCAGGCATATCCTCTCTGCAGCCAGGCTTCAACATCCTGCCAGGCTGCCCCAGTCTCACTGTGGCTGGGAGGGAGGGAGGGTGGACCAGAGGATTGCCCACACAACACATAAATGTTCAACAGCTTCTTCCTTGTTTCTGAGAGAACAACACAGACTAAAGGTTGCTTTTTTAAAAAAAAGCCAAACAAAAAAAACCCAACTAATTACAGCAATAATGACAGTTAAGCCAGTTTATGTGTGCCTCTATTTTGAAATACTATTTACAAAAATGTTATTGATTTTGGTTTGTTATAAACTTTAAACTTCTTCAAAAGTATACAATTATATTTTTGGACAAATATTTCAATGAAACATATGTTTTTATGAGCTTTTGTCATGTTTCAATTCTAACTTTTATCATATTGATAGAAACAGCTGTTCAGCCTTGTTCTAAGAAGCCAACACAAACCAACACAATTTAAAGGTTCAGGATTGTGGTTTTAAAAGTTAATTGTTCACGTATTTTATATGTTGCTTATAATTTAGTTATCTTTATTTATTCTACTATGAAGTGTTTAACAAAAAACAGCTACTTTAATTTGAATTTTATTTGTTTATTATTTTCTAATTTGTCATTTAAGAATGGGGTCTGTGCCAGAAACTAAAGTTGAACAGACACATGACAGGATCAGATTATTAACACCTTAAAACATTGCAAACGTCTCTTTTTAAAATGATTTTTATACTATTTTGAAGAAAACATTTGTTGAATTAATTTAAGTCCTTTTCAGAAAGAAGCTGTAAAATATGACTTAAGATTTTTATGTTATTTTTTTATGACATACAAAACAAAATGATGTATGTAATACAATTAAACATAATATTAAAAAAAGTTATCAGCCGGTGCATTTATCAGGGTGGGTCTGGGTTGATAAATGCACTGGCTGATAACTGCACATTTCTGGACAGAAATGTTTCAGCAGTGTCACACATGTACTACATATGTTACACTTGCTTTCTGTTACCAGCTGATACCCTACATTTGTATAGACATTGGATGGTGTGAGGCTGGGGAGTTGAGTGGAGTGGGTAGGTGGGAGGTTGCTAGGCTTCTTTTTTTTGTTTTTTTCTTGTTGTTTTTTTGTTGTTGTTAAGAGAGACACAGTCCTCCTGTGTCTTCTCCAAGCTTCACATGTAAAATCCAACAGTGTGAAGCACATAGCAGCCAGAAACTGTAATGCCACAGATCAGAGAGGCTTCATCATCACCATCTTCATCGCTGCACGATCCGAGTGTGAGACTTCACATCTGGAGCACAGGAGAGATTCTGTGATAAGTCCTTCTAACTTGTCCCACAAGCAGTCGGTGAGATTTACTCACAACAAAAAGGGTTAATGACATTATTTCCATGAAAACATGTATTAATTCTTTGTAAAGCGTTTTAATTGTGTTTTCACTTGACCTTAGGAGTGTTATTTTGAGTGTATTTTAATGTCTGTACTCAGGTGTTTCCCTCTGTGATCCATCCCCTTCAGAGCTGACTGAACAGACTGCACAGTTTCTGTGACTGAGCCTCCAAAACACCTTCTTTGAAACCACACATGATAGAAGGGCTTTATATTTGCAGCAGCACTACTAAAGGCATTCAGTTTATTACAGGATGTGTTTGTTTCTTACGACCAGCTCTAAGTGCACACTACCTAACATATACACCTTTCTGTTCCTTACAAACCAACTACTCTGGATCATATGGCCAGTCGGCAGGAATGTTGCTGCAGGAAAACATCCCTGGAGATCACCATCATTGTCAGACTGACGGTGCCTCCTCTGTGCAGTGTCAAGATCCTCCCTAAATGAGTGTGTAAGTTAACGTTTTCATTATTTTATTCCCTTTGACAAGACAAGTATCACTGATATTTACATTTACAACTACATATGTTCCTCTCCAAAAGTTGAATCTGTTCATCTGGACGTAGCGTTTTGTGGGAGAAACGTTTCGCCACTCATCCAAGTGACTTCTTCAGTCTCAGCTGACTGCAGGTTTCCCCAAACCTTATAAACAGTACATTTGCATAATGACTGAAACCAGCCCAATGAAGGAACAATGGGCTGTGAGGTCAGTTCCTTAATCATAATTATGCAAATTCCCATGACGGCAGACAAATTTTACCATCGACATGCTAAAATCTCAAGAGGAGTGGATCCGACGGAGACTGACTATGCTTTTAGATGAGAATACTCTTAAAAAGGTGTTTGACTTCACTGAGAAGGCTCGTCTAGCACAGCACAAGAAGTCTAAGACCAGGCAACAAAGGAAGTTTGACTTACTTTTTGTACGTCGGAAACCACCACAAAATACGGAGAGTGTCCTCAGTGGCCAGAAGAGACAAGGATGCGACATGGAGGATGTGGACAAGTGGGTGAAGAATTTGTCTGACAGACAGCTCACCCAAACAGAGAAAAACATCCTTGCTAAAGGGTTGAATTTTGCCGTCACACCGAGACAAATCCCTCTAGTGGAGCTGATCACAGCCACAGAAACAGCAATTCGTAACAACAATATTGCAGAAGTGGAACAACAGAACGTAGCTGTCAAACAAACCCAAACAGTCCTGACCCGCGATAATATGAAACAGGGAAGTACCGCCGTGTAATCCATTTATTTCACCAAAGTAACTGTATTCTGAATACCACCTTTTTAAACGATAACTGTAACGGAAAACAGTTACTCATATTTTGTATTCTAAATACGTAACGGCGGTACATGTATTCCGTTACTCCCCAACACTGTTAACGCTAACCAAAAGTTTTTGACCCTCAAGAGACGACTCTCTGAGCCACAACTCCTTTAAAGGCACAAAATGCAATGTGTATAAAATCATTTCTATGTATATAATCTTCAATGCTATTCATTTGGGTCAGTGACACTTTTAAAGCAGTTCTAAAGCCTACATTATAACAACTTATTCTAAAAGTCAAAAGAAACCAAACATTTTCTACTCCTAAAATCTTCACTATTTTTCCCCAAAGCATATCCTTTATTCCCACAGTTTCCCTTTAAGTTTGGTGTACAACTTCTTATCAACACCAGCAATTCATCTTCTAAACCGAATTCAGTTCATTTTAATCCTTTCTTTAAAAATAACAATCTCTGCCCCAGTTTTACCATATCTAAATTATCAAACAACCCCAATAGTTATAAAATCATACTAAAACCCATTTCAAATTAAACAAATTAAATCTTAAATCCCTCTCTTTTTTGACACATCTCATGTGGCAAAAACTCAAAATGCTCCACCCAAGCTTAGGAAATTAAAAGAGAAAAAAAAGGTTAGTCATATCATTTCTCAGAACAGCTCAGCAATCCTCCTCTCCAGTATTTTGCTCCAGCCCTGAAAACCTGTGTTTAAGGAATAAAATCAATTTAATCATTATGTCAAATCTTCTCAAACTCCTCGCTCCATCCAGAGCCTGTATCCTTGGAATTTCCTGGAAACAAAACCTGTACTTTACATTTCATACTCAACTCCCCCTTTATGATCCAGTCTGTGTCATGACAAAAATAAACTTAAACAGAACAGTTATTAATCATGTGTTACCTCAGTTAATGGTAACTTGAGTTTCATCAAACAATGTTTCCCTTTTAGCATTTAGCATTCTCCCAACAATATAATGTAATACCATAATCTAACCCCAGTAAAAAGAAATTTTCTCAAAGCAAACATCAGCAACCCAAAATCAACATCCCCAGATTTAAGTCTCCCACTCGTCCTGCTCATGGCAAAAGCAAGACAAACAGAAGAAACCATCCCCTTTCACTTCCTGGCATGGTAAATTGTCTGTCCATATTTATTCATCCCCACCTTAGTCCAGTCACTCACATTCACTCACATACATTCACACATGATATTTTTTGCTGATCTGCAGCCTTCTGCGCACGTCATCAGATGCTCCACATCAGCAAAATGAGCTCAATCATTTGTTTTATTTCGTTTTCCTTTTTAGGAAAATAGTTCGCTATACATTTGACTGGATTGAATCGCTACAATCCTTTTAGACAGAGACTCACAACCAATCAGGTCTCCACCGGTAGACTCCTCCGCCGCCAATTATGATCTGTAAAGCCCACCTGATTTTCGTACTCGGTAATTTTGTCAGCGCCGTCCGTTCACTCTCTTCCAGGCCTGCTTAGAGCAAAAATGAGAAAAAAGAGAGCTGATTATTAGCTCATCAAAGTACAAAACAAAATCACCTGACAGGTTTTTCCTGAGTGCACTACTACAAACTTTCGGGCCCCTCTCAGTCATATCCATATTTAATCAAACTCCCTCTCTTGAAATAGAAACAACAGCCTCAAAAATCTGAAACAATCTCAAAGTTCACCCGTACACTACAACCTGGACCTCGTCAAAAGATCAAATACCGTTTGCACAATGTCTCCCTTCCTCACTTTGCCATGTTTTCATTCAGGATAAGATATAAACCGATTTCAACAACGTATCATCACTAAATTATAAATTTCCTGTCCAAATCTGCACCTCTGAACAGACCAGCCCACCGTACTCAATTATCCTGTTACTTTACCATTATATATTTCGCCTATGATCCTCCCCAGTCACCGCTCTGTTTCTTCAACTGAAAGCCTCCGACTCACAGACACACAGGAAGTGTCTTCGTCACCCCTCACTCCAGCTAATTTGCATACTGATTCATCTCAACAAGTCAACTTGCCAAGAGAAATACATGTTTAAACCTTAACACATTATTGAATTATTTTCATTTTCTTTCTATACTAATCACTTACTTCTATCCATCAGTGCAAAAGCACTCCTAACTCACTCTTTTAAAACTACTTTAATCACTTTTCTTCTGTTAATTTCCATAACTCACTCCCCTGTCATATAACCCCTTTGAGTCAACTTCAACCTCAAGCTTTAAGTCTATTTTATTAACCATTCACACCATTCTATCACTCATACAAGTAGCAAGCTGATCTTCATTGCGTATGCTTGTGTTCTTAGCCAGGTTTAATCAGTGTCTATGCATTAATCTTCATGAGCTTGTCTTTGTAAGGTTAGTGCATTCTCTGTTTGTATGTGTGGTTTTGCATATGTTGCTTTGCAGTATTTCAGACTCCTTGACAATTCTCCACTTAAACAGTCAGTTTTTCTCCTTCCCCGAATTACTAACCCAAACTTTGATTTCCCACCTTAAATAACAGCCCTCCTGGTCTTCAGCCAGGTGTTAGGGCTTGCTTTTCAGGTTCATGGACATATCATGCTGTGAACAATTCAACCAGAAACTTGCCTTAACTTATCCATTGCTGTTAACCTATAATTTCCTTCCGACTGCTGCATCTGGAGAATTGGTCCAGGTCTGCTTTGCTCCTGAAAATAACCAAAACTAAGACATTTTCATTATTATCACGAGTGCTTAAACGACCCACTTCTCTCTCTTTCCTGTCACAAATCCCAATGATGTCATGCGTATGTCATGAATATGACTATAAGCATGTTCTTCCTCGTTACATTTCATGTTAATTGAGTGTAAGCTGCTTTCTTCGTTGCATGCCATGTGATCATCTTAATTAAGTGTAAGCTGCATCTTCATTGCATCCTATATAGTGCTCTTCATTGCATTTTTATGTATTCATATTTAATTTATGCATCTTTTCACTGAGCTTTAGATTCAAACTATCTCACTTCTGATTCGTTTCAAAGATAATCTCACATGTAACAATTTGTGTATGTGTGTTTTCAATTCATGTTTACCTCTTTTAAACGTGATATGGTGGACATCACTAAACAATCATGAGTTCCGGCTTCAATTTTCAATCCAATTCTACCCTATATTCTCTCAGTCAGACTCGTGCAGCTTCACCTCTCACTGGTCTGTTTTCATTCACAGTGTCCTGTTTGGGCTTCAAAGCTCCAGCAAACACAGTTTGTTCCTTCTCTTTTTCTTCTCCATTCTTCTCTTCAGTCTTCTCTTCCAAAATTACTCCAAGCATGGCAAATATGACACTCAATGTCCAGTGCTCTTCCACAATTCTTTATCCCACTGTTCAACTGCCCAGCCTGTAATTCACAGCACATATTACAGCTTTGCTTTTCTTACGTGCTTCTGCTGGTCGTCAGTCGTCATCAGTGTTAATGGATCAGGGGCACTGTCGTTTGCCTGCTGTATTCGAGTCCACGATGTTCTGTCGGTCTTCATCAGGAGATTGACTGTCCTTTGAGCTTCTTCTCAGTTTCAGGGACAAAGTGAGAGATCAAGCCGCACAATTTCGAGCCAAAGACTGGCTCATTTTCTCCCAATTCTGTTAATCTATTGTTATGCCGCTGTACTCAAGGTTCCAATGTTGAGAGAAGTCCACCTGTATTGGCACACTAAAACATAGAATTAATATTCTTTTCATTTCTTTCTTTTTTTTTTTTTAAAACCTTCATTTGCTTCATCTGCCTCAAGTTTAACTCGTCTGTCTCTCTTCTCTGGGTGCGTCACAGTGAGTTTCCCTTTTATGGGCATGCAAAGTTCCTGTCCCAGACACACACACACACATTTCCTGTTTCTGCAGACTCTGTCTCCCTTTGAATTTCACAGTCTACAAACAATCAGTAATTCTACTACATCTTGATCTAAAAACAATACACCTTCATTTCACTCACACACATTTAAATAGAGCTCTTTCAAACATCAGGACAATTAACACTTCTTCACACACATCACCATTCCTTAGGTCAGTTTTGTAGCATCAGTCACACAATAATTTCATGAGTGGGTGTACCAAGTGTATATACTTATGTGTTTTTGAACTGAGAGAAAAAGAAACTCAACCTCTCATACCATCACTCATGCGTTTCTTGAATTAAAAGCACTCTCAAACTTTAAAACATCCTATTTTACATCACAAAAGAAATATATTTCACACCTTAAACATTCATTTAAAACCCTACTACTCACCGCACTCACACACTTTAAACTGTGACGCTTAAACTTAGTCACTGATCACACATTCACAGCAATTAATTCAAACTCTATTTATACTCTCGTAATAAGCAAAACCCAGCCTCTTAGTTACCGGCATTTAGCAAAATTTTCAAACAATAGTTACAAAGCTCAATACTCTCGAAACCAAAAGCAACAATCACTATGCGCGTCACCGCTCCTCATTTACATAAACACACACACCATCAGTGCACATCCGGCAGTGCACTGGTGACACAGAGACTTCTCTCACACAAAGATTTCTTATTTTATATTACACAGACGTCTTTTAATTACAACTGCACAGATTTTAGGCCTCTTAAAACCTATATAATTTCCATGAATTTAACATAACGGTCCAACTGATAAAGTCCCAGACTTTTTTGCGACCAATTCACCAGACCAGACTCGAACTGCTCTGTCCAGATTTCTAGCCCTAACTTAATTTACAGGTAGCCAAAAAAGCGCAAGTAGAGGACTTGAACCCCTAGCAATTTTGAAGATTCCCCAGTTCTTCCCGGCTGTCGTACCGTACTAACCCATAGTCGCCGCTAGGTCAAGGATAAACGTCTTTACCCAGGAGGGAGCGTTACCTCCGAGAAAATGCGCTTCTTAACAGACGCCGCTGTCGTTCTAGACAAATTTAGAATAATTTGAAACAACAATCTACCCCCAAAACAGGATTAGGATTGAGGCAGGTCTACCCTTGTGGACATAGGGGACTTGAACCCACAAAATGACCATCACAAGATAGACCCAATGACCAACGGGACTTGAACCCACAAAAATGACCAAATTCCCTACTTTCTACGTGAGACTCGAACTCACTTTAATTCTTTTCCTTTTCTTTGGGACTTGAACCCAGTACTTTTACTTATAACTTATCATTACTTCAACCAGCATGCTCATGACATTACCATCTAAATCAAAACAGACATTCACCAGTAATTTTCAGTGAGTAGACTTTAATTTTGTCATGTCCAATCTGGCACACTTTGGAAAATTCAACAGGTATGTGCCTTACCTTTGTATAAGCCAGCTTGTCTCTCACTTCAGACCACTGACTCGTATCTGCCCGTCTAATCACCACAGACCCCGGATCTCTCCGTCTCCAGAATTCCCCCTCTCACCGGACGATGCCCCCAAATGTTAAGGTTCTGATATTGAGGTGGAATCCAAAATAACCACTGACCCGGCCTGGTGCAATTAGACGACATTTTAATGAATTACACATGTGGAGTCCAACACTGTGCAGTGTTGAACTAACTTACAATAGTCAGAACAAAGACTTTATAGGGGTGAAAATAGTACAGCCCCTTCTTCTGTTGCCAGGCAGACTCAATACAGCATACGTCAATCCAAAACCACAAACGTTCAGTTAACTTTGAACACAGTTTAAAAAAGAACATTGTCTTCGGCTCGAACCCAGGTGCTTCCTGTCACCATCCTGCCCAGGCTTATCTTCTGGAACATCAGGCCCACGTTCTGCACAAACTGTCACTCATGCAGGCACAACTTTGCAGTTGCAAGCAAAACATAATTAAACTCTTACCTATATAAATGAGTCTATCTAATATGTGTGTGTGTATGTGGGTGTATGTGTGTGTCAGCTTCTGCTGCCCTTTGTTTCACCTCTCAGCTCCCCAGCTAGACCTTGTAACCTTTCCACTAGACAGAAGGCCAGCACGTACACAACTGAAACTATGTGTGTGTATGTGTGCAATAATCCTGACTGATATATAAAATGTATAAAACAAATGTTTCAATCTAATACAACTACTTAAAGCTTAATCAAAGCTTAATCAAAGATAAATGCATAAAAGATAATAGCATCATCGAAACTGCTCCTCAGAATTACTTGCACTGAGACTCTGCTTTCGGTTTCCCTTCCTGCAAAGCATGCAACTTCAAAAACATGTAACTTCCTGTCTTTACACAGAGTATATTTCCTGTCCCTGCAGTCTACACAGAAACATTTAAGATTATAGGAGCATTGAAAAGCATTTAAAATTATAGATTCAACTCAACAGTTTAACGTGGTTCTTACTGGACCTGTAATAAAGACTAATATAATACCAATATATTTGAACATCTGAATGCATCTGCATGCAACATCACTATTAATAATGAAATGGTAATGATGATTATAGAAATAGCAGCAAATAATAGCAGTAAAATATTTCTCCTCTTGACACAGGTTAGCCTTCTTAGACTGTGAGATTTCCATCAGTAATGGGGGACATCTAAAAGCTGACGTGTACCGTAAACCTACGCATACGGATCAGTATCTAAGGTTTGACTCTCATCATCCACTGGAGCACAAACTGGGTGTCATCAGGACGCTACAACACAGAGCGAACACCATCCCCACTGACACAGCGGCCAGGGAGGCAGAAGAACAGCACATCAAGAAGGCCCTGAGTAAATGTGGTTATCCCAGCTGGACTTTTGTCAAAGCTGGAAAGGCACCTAAAGAAAGCTCCAGCCAATCCAGGAGAGAAGGACAACCGCTGCCCAGGCGAAAACCTGTAGTGATCCCATATGTGTCAGGAGTATCGGAACAGTTGAGACGCATTTTTTCTAAACACCGGGTCTCTGTGGCTTTTAAACCCCAAAATACGCTGCGCCAAAAACTGGTCCACCCCAAGGATCGGATCCCCCGACACAAACAGAGTAACATAGTGTACGCTGTTAAGTGCCAGGAGGACTGCCAGGATTTATACATCGGGGAAACCAAACAACCTCTAGCGAAGCAGATGGCACAACACAGAAGAGCAACCTCATCAGGCCAGGACTCTGCAGTTTATTCACACCTACAGGCCAGTGGACACTCTTTCAACGATGAGGATGTACACATCCTGGATAGGGAAGAACGCTGGTTTGAGCGCGGAGTCAAGGAGGCCATTTACGTGAAAAGGGAAAGACCATCTCTGAATCGAGGAGGGGGCCTAAGGGTACATCTTTCGCCATCTTACAATGGTGTGATTGCAGCCATTCCCAACTCTCTGTGAATGGAACTCATGGACATTGATCAGCATTCTTTGATCAGTGGGTTTTGGTCAGTGATTGTTGATCAATGGTCATGGGAATTTGCATAATTATGATTAAGGAACTGACCTCACAGCCCATTGTTCCTTCAGTGGGCTGGTTTCAGTCATTATGCAAATGTACTGTTTATAAGGTTTGGGGAAACCTGCAGTCAGCTGAGACTGAAGAAGTCACTTGGATGAGTGACGAAACGTTTCTCCCACAAAACGCTACGTCCAGATGAACAGATTCAACTTTTGGAGATTTACTTTCCTGGATGATTGAGAATGCATCAAGACGTTTTAACCTACATATGTTCCTGTTTTCTGCTCTTCTTTTAAAGTCCTCAGCTATCCTGCTTCTGTGCTGCTTGCCACACATCAAACACTGGCCGGATGACAGGGAGGATCCACTCTGAAGTCACTGGACATGATGAGGATCATATGGGACTTTATAGTTTCACAGAAATGTTGTGCTCTTTGATTACAGGTTTTAAATGGACATAATGACTGCCTCTTTCTGATCAACAGGCTAAAGGATTGTTTTCATTTTTAGTGCTCTGTACAGTGTATGCTTATTTAATATTTCATCACAGAGCAAACCTTTATTTATTTAACATATTTTTATTTTGTTTTAATGTTGAATTAACTGTGGGGATTTTTTTTAACTGGGCACTCGGGATGTCATATGACCAGAAATGTGGTAACTGGAATTCAACAGTATGGGAAAAAAAATCTGCTAAGAACAAAACACAGACAAAAAAACCCCCAAGAGAACTCAAATTCATTCCATGTAATCCAATCTAAAACATTTTAAACTGCTGAACAGCAACACAAACAGTGTTAAGAAACACCAGGAAGACTGAAGCTCATCGCATAGATCAAGCAGGACTCATGATCTTCACCAGCAGCTCCCTCACAGGGAAATCTTCAGCACTCCTCCGTAGGCCCGCCCCAGGAGATGGATACACCCAGCATTTCATGAACACTGTGATGGAGACCTTTGGTTTGTGCAAAGGGCTCCAGAGGCTCCGGACTTTTACATAAAGATATTATATTGGGTCCAGTAGAAAGTTATATATTTAAAAATATATGATCCTCTCTGGTTACTCTGGTATGAATAACTCTGAATTACTTTATAGTAAATAACACACTATCTGCAAAAAACTGTGAAAGAATTCCAGATCACAAGTTTGTAGTTCAACATACAAGTGACGACCTTTGACCTTCATCAGGTTTTATTTAATTGTGTTAGAGAAAATCTCATATGCTCTTCATGCAGCTGAGTACATCAAGTGTTTAAAACGGAAGCTGTGCAGGTCTGAGATCAGCAGCTTTGTGAAACACCAAACTGAGGTCCTGTTAATGCTGATATATAGTGACACAGTTACATGAGTGATTAATCCTTTTGTTTTTTTGTCTTTAACTTTATCAATAAAGCTGCAGCTTTCACTACGTGTGGTACTTTAACCTTTGTACTGTTTTCATCAGTTCATTTTGCAGTTAACATGTTGGATGATCTGTCTGCTGTCACTGGGTGGTGCTGAGGTCTGAATCTGAGGGCAGCTCCTGTAATCACAAAGAGAACAGAACCATCAAACTCAGATATAAATTTTATCCCTCAAAATTGAAATAAAGCTGATTCTTCTGTCCTCACACACTCGGGATCTGAAGTTCTTCTCTTACATTTTTTCAGTATTACAGTACACTACAGTACTTTAATCCATAGTTCCTGATTAATGTGGAGTTACTGAAGTACAAGCTTTTAAAAAAGATGTTACTGTCTTTACAGATGTGGCAAGAGACTGAAAACATGCTGTTGTTTGCACATATTTGATATTCAGTTCTGCACAGGAGCTGCAGCAGGGTGCAGCCTGTTGCTTTTACAGTATAATACTTGTAATAAAAGTACAGTAACAGTAATTAGTGACTGAGTAGCCCGGGGCGTTTCTCTTGATTTCTTTAAATGGTAAATGGCCTGTATTTATATAGCGCTTTACTAGTCCCTAAGGACCCCAAAGCGCTTTACATATCCAGACATCCACCCATTCACACACTGGTGATGGCAAGCTACATTGTAGCCACAGCCACCCTGGGGCGCACTGACAGAGGCGAGGCTGCCGAACACTGGCGCCACCGGGCCCTCTGACCACCACCAGTAGACAACGGGTGAAGTGTCTAGCCCAAGGACACAACGACCGAGACTGTCCAAGCTGGGGCTCGAACCGGCAACCTTCCGATTACAAGGCGAACTCCCAACTCTTGAGCCACGATCGCCCCGTTTAGTCAGGGTAAATTCATTCAACTGCACGGGTTAGCTAAACGAACCACGACAGCCGAGTGCTCATCTTAGCTAGCTAGGTCTCAGGACATAGCTAAGGACGGTAGTTACGGATTAGCTTACAAACATGATTAACTTACCGAAAAAGTGCAGCGGGGCCTCGGGTCCTTCAGTTGGGTAGTCCAGTTTACTGAAGAACACCTCAGGCTGTCAGGTTAAAACACTCGGTCGTGTTTTCGTAACGTAAACGCTGGCCCTCCTCTCAGAGCCTACGCTCTATCTGCTATTCCCGAACAGAGATACGCAAGTTTCTCCGTGACTGCAGCTGCCAGTCAAAGCTGCTACGATGACGTTACACCCCAATTTAACATCACCGCGGTAGGAATTAGAATCAAACTTATGGGAGAGGAAACCCCTTGGATATAAATCAGTGTGTTCAGAACTATTGATAACAAAAGAAAGAATCTTTGGAAAAAAATTATCTGAGGAGAATTAATTTATTTTAGTCTGACCCCCGTCCCATCTGCTAACATGGAGGAGGTGGGGTTTATGACCTATACTGCAGCCAGACACTAGGGGGCGATTTGGCTTCATTTTTGGGGAGCTGTCGCGTCGTCCATGTTTTCTACAGTCGTTGGGCTGAACTGTCCCAGGCATTTCTGTTGCCCTAACTACAAATGGGTGGACCTCCAGGTCAACGGAAAGCCACGTGACCATGACCGCTCATTATATCACAGCGGAGTGGTAGATACAAAGAAATTTTGTCTTTTTTTCTTTTTTTGCTTATCCAAAAATTGATCCAATCCGTGACTTAAAACCGTGATCCGATCCGAACCGTGAGATTTTTGATCCGTTGCACCACTAGTTACTAATAAGGAACGCGTGGTCTACTGCCATCCTAAGACTGAACTGAGGGGAGGAATAAATCATTACCTTCTGCTTATAGGGTCCAGATGCAACTCATGAGAAAATGAAATTTGAATGTACTCACTTTTGAATAATTTGCTGGAAACGCTGTGAAGGATCAAATGCTGTCGTTTTCGCAGAATTGCTTCAGATTTTTACTCTAGATGAAAGTGAAGGAGTGATTAGACTGGGAAACTGAGTTTGGTAACGTGGCCTGGCCAGCTGAGGCAAGTATTGAACTGAACTGAAACACATTTGACTGAGATATGTTGACAGGAGAAAAAAATTCCAACTAAAATTAAGAGGATGACTAAATAATGGTAGATAGGTGACTAATCATTGCCACATGCTCTGGGTAAACTGATTGGAATTCCAACAGAGCCAAGATTCACCAAGATGTGAAACGCTGGACAGAAAGGGATCTGAAGATTTCAGAACCTTTTTTTGTGTGAATTGCATACTGGGGATGGCAGCAAGAGATGGCTTAAATTGGACTTCACCTGGCATATTCTTCAGTTCTTGTGTGCAAAATTAAGAGAAATTTACGCGCTGTTGCGTTAATTAAAACTAGGAGAGAGAAACAGAAAGCAGCTCCTGTAACTGCATGGTGCTGATTGGCATTGCTGAGAGAATTTGCAGAGAATAAAATGTTTTTAGATGATACTGTGTAAATCGAAATGATTGAAAAAGCAACTAATAGCACAAAAGTGACAAAGACGTGGTCACGCATGCACGACGGTGTCTATAAAAGAGAATAGAAGATGTGCGATGAGATTTAAAGCATGTGGCATGAGTGCTGATTGATGATTGTACTAGAGCAGTGATGCTGTCATCTTGGCAGCACGGGAAAGTGGAAGTGATGTAAAGCTTAGATTAGCCACCAACACCCAGGAAAACAGGGACTACAGATTTTCCTTATTGAACTTACACATGAGTGTAATAACACTGAGAAGAAGAACTGCAGCAAAGTAACCAAGAAAAACTGTAAACTTGTCTTTAATTATCCTCATGGTCGCAGAGGTGGTTTGTTTAGAGTCCTGTCCGAGTTTCTTTTCATGAGGTTTGGGAGGGAAGAGCGATGTGGTTTCAGCGTGTTTACTCTCTTGCATTGTTGAGACTTCTCTGCTAGATTATGCTGCCAAAACCTAGCTGACCTACATATCAGTACTGTAGTCAAAGGAGTTTGCAAAGAAAAGCGTCTGGACTTCTTTGAGTTGCTTGAAGACGTTTCACCTCTCATCTGAGAAGCTCATCCGAGAGGTGAAACGTCTTCAAGCAACTCAAAGAAGTCCAGACGCTTTTCTTTGCAAACTCCTTTGACTACGATGACCTGGATGACTGAGAACCTTCACAGACATATCAGTACTGTGTTTTAGTGCCTTCTGTGCTGATAAGCTTTTATAGTTTAACCACCTAATCAGCAGCATCACTCTGCTTATCAGTGATAAGCTCCACTTCTACTCAAGAAGTGAAGTGTCTCCACATTATCAGCTGCACTACTGACCTTGAACATTAGTGGCAGACACACAACTGGTATCCTTGCCAAACTGCTGCTTACTGCATGAAGAGATTAGAAACTGTGCTTTGAGTACTCTATTAGTTTAGAAAAGGCCTATACAAATACCAGTTCATGCTGTTTATGCAGCTCTATCTGTACATGGTATGATCAAAAAATACTGTCACCCCTAGGTGGTGAAGGTGTGTGTTCCTCTAACAGAGATATGGGAGTTTGATGGTTCAGCTCAGCATCTCAGCTGTGCCTAAGACTAAACTCTTCTGGCCCATGTGGTCTGCACTCAGGTCCACTAACTCCTTTGCGTCAATGTTGTGTTAAACTGCTTTGTTCCAAATGTTTATTCCACTATCGTGACTTAGTGGCCAGAGCCTTTATTTGCCAGTTTAGAGCCTCGATTATAGACATCTGTTTCCACCCGGGCTACCCTCTGTCACTGACTTTATTTATACTTTTTTACAGACAGAATTCCACACATGCAAAGAAATCAAACCATGGATGTCCATAAATTAAGTTATCCGCAATATTAAGAAATGACACAGGGAAAAGGTTTTTAACACATGAAGAAAGGGAGGTGCAAAAAGATACCAAAGTTCTAGTAAGCACTGTTGGGGCCATAATCCAGAAGTGGAAAGAACATCATTTCACCATAAACCATCCATGACCAGGTGCTCCCCACAAGATTTCAGACAGAGGAGTAAAGAAGTGAAAAGCTGAGAAGAGAATTATCAGAGAACCAGAAAAGAGCATGTTGAAGTACAAGTTTGCTGAACAACATTGAAACAAACCTGTGACTTACTGGGAGAGTATAGTCTGGTCACATGAGACCAAAACTGAACTCTTTGGATGCCAGAATCCACCCCATATGTCGATGGAACCAACTAAAGCTCAGAGTTCATAGAAACAGCCCAAAGAAATGCTTTGTGTGGAAGAATGGGGCATGCGACTAGTTTCTCCATACAGGAGGCGTCTTGAAGCTGTCATCACCATATATTTATATATATGTACATAAAAGTGTGCAATATTTTGAATTAGTTATTGAATTTTGTGCATAACTATGTGATCAGATGTGATTAATAATTAGACACTCTGAGCAAGTTAACACATTATTTCATTTAACACATTAATTAATTAATGCCAAAAGTTATTTTATCACTCATTATAAAATAAAGTCTTTACTAGAGTTTATCTGGAGGTTCAAGGCCATGCAAACAGAATAGTCAATTAAAGGGAAGTGTTTGTTTATGGCATCTTAGTGACTATCATTTATTTTCTCTTGACCTTTTTATCTCTCTCTTTTTATTACCTTTTCTCTCAGCTGGCTTTCCTTTAAAAACCTTAAAGTTATTTTCTGGTTAAGGCCATATCAACCTGCTAATTACTGCCAACACAGAAGCAAATTAAACCTGGATAAGTCATCTCAGATAATACCAGAATAAGACCAGTGCTTGTATGCGTATCTTTTTTATAACCTAATAAAACAAAGTGACTTGGGCACACATAACTCCAACAGTTTATCAATTCTAGGTCAGCAAACAAAAAAAGGTTTGTCTTGTTGGCTGAATTGGGGTTATTTCGGGGTGTATATGGAGGGATGGAAACCAAAACTGAACTCTCATATCGACACTGCAGACTGACGTTTGCAGTTAGCCTTTTGAACTTGTCAGCACCACTGTGGATTATTAAGGATGATACACGATGCCCAAAATAAGGTCATTACTTTGGGTTCTTACTTGGCCATAAACTGCTGCTTTATTATTTGATACATTTCTCCTTCTTCAACCTGTAGTCTCTTTTTGACTTTCAATCATAAACATAACTTGTACACTATGTTGCCAAAAGTATTCACTCACCAATCCAAATCACCAAATTTGGGTGTTCCAATCACTTCCATGGTTTCCTGGGCATTCAGAAGGCTCATCGTTCTTGTATTGTCATACATACATTCTCAAATACATTTATAGTCACTCATACACACACACTTACACATGTATTGTTATCCTTTGCTCCTTACAAAGATGTATTTTGACAGTTTGACAGTTCCCCCTTAAGCAGGAAGCCAATCTGAAATCAGGAAGCATCGTATATTTGAAAAACTTATTTGACTAAACCAGACCTGACCAGAAAACCTAAGCAATGAAGCTACTCAGTCATCCAGTTTTCCTTACTAGAATTGTTTTTAATTTGGGGAGTACGTAGCAATGAAAATGACAGCTTTGTTTTTAATAACGGTTTGAACCAATTTAAACTGAGAACATGGATTCTTTGTTTTTCAGAGGTCTGTAAAGAACTTGGTGATCACATTCAAACCTTTTCTGGATTTTCAAGATTTGTTGAAGATGAAACTGCCGTGGTCCGGGTGAGTGGCTGTGTTTCTCTGGCAGCTCTGGGTTTCCACCCCCGGGTGGAGCCTCACTACCTGCCTACTCTCCACACCTGTTGGAGGTATTTAAGACCTGCGCTCTCAATTGTGTATATCTTTTTATTTATCCTTGTTGTTCTAATGATCATTTCTTGTGTCACAGTACCTCTCGGACCGTTCACTCATCTGTGCAGTGTGTCACCTGTCCATCGCTGGTCCCTCCATCATTCAGATTACCTGTTTCACCTGCCTTCCCTCCTGCCGTTGCCTCTGGTCGTGGAACACCCTGGAACTCTGGATCATAGCCATACGAACACTCACCCAGAGCCCACTGGCAATTTCCCCCCACGCTTTCTCCGACCTCACAAGTAAGGCCTGTCTTCTCAGTTTCAGACCCTCTGACCCCAGCACCTCGTATCATCTGCCTACACTGTACATCTCTGATCATCACTAGTATCACGTATCGCTACGTTTCAAAGTTTCATATTTTTGTGTGCCTGCACTTTGACTCCAGCCTGTTGTACTGGCTACTCAGCCTTATGGGCAGAGCTAAATTGAGTGCATAGATTTGCCACAAATTCAAAAAGCTGCCAAAGAATTTCAGAACCAGTGGAATAAGCATACACTTTCAACACAAGTAGGGCAAACTGTCATGGTCCTGAGTCCGTGACTCAGTGATTTTGTGTTTAGTGTATTTATTGTTGTTGTTATTATTATTATTTGTGGGCTGTTTTGGGATGATTTGTGTTTTGGGGTTTTGGATACTGGATTTCTGGGTTTGTGCTCCCTCTGTTGGTCCCTGGTGTTAGTGTTCCCCTGTCTCGTCAGGTTAATCAGGTCCAGCTGTGTCTCCCACCTGTGTGTGATTTCCCAGTGTCCCTCTGTGTATTTATAGTGTGTGTCTGCCTGTGTTCCTCGTTGCGTCGTCTGTATTCATCCTCTGTATTAATTCCCTGTGTTCTCTACATTACTCCGTGAATCCTCTGCGTGCTCTCCCTGCTGTCCTCCCTTCGTGTTCAGGTTTGCTATTCTATGGTTTAGTTTCTCCCAGTTTAGTTTATCCTTAGTTCTGTTTTGCCATCCCCACTTTGTGTTCTGTATTCTTAATAAACCACCCTCACATCTTAGTAAGTGCTGCATTTGAGTCCTCCTTTCCACACATCACACGGCTGCTGCCCCAGTCGTGACACAAACTCCCTTTCACATGTGGCAAAAGGGGTGTAGTCAACGATGCAGGCATACATAGCCCCAGTATGAATGGTATTTGTGAAAGTAACTTTGGTATTGATGAATACAGAACACCGTCAGGTAGCAACAATAATGTTATTCCATCAATTAACATTTCCCTCAGTGTTCACAGTGAGGTTACACTTCAAGTGAATGCCAGTCACAGTATAGAGATATTATGCAAACTTGTTAATTTACTTGAGAGAAAATCCTAAAATGTACATATTAATAAAAGAGACACACCTCCATAAGTACAAACCATCCATATAAAACACTTATTTTACTGTAGCTGTGCAAATCAAAGAGAAGAGAGTATAAATTCTGTCACAGTTTAAAACTCAAAGTTTGAGGTATCTTTCATTTGATGCGTGTTGTCCGTTTTGATATAATTTTAAGACATTTATCAGTGTAATTACGTGAGCTCAAACCTTTTTAAAATATAGTGATGAATGAAACAAAGAATGTGTTTATTTTTAGTTTTTTGTAGAACTGTAGAAAATAACCACTGGTCACTTTACCCCCAGTATGGTCTTTTTGAACAAGGCTAAAACTGACACCATTAATGTTAATACATGCGTATTAAATATATTAACAAGTGTAATTTTGCATCAAATAGAATACAAGATTTTAAATCTGACTTTTTGAAGATGGCATGGGAGGAAGAGCTTGGTTTGCTGATTGGAGATGAGGTGTGGGAGAGGAGTCTGTGTAGGATCCATTCTTGCTCTATAAATGCAAGGCATCAGTTAATTCAATTTAAAGTGCTTCATAGACTTCATTATTCAAAAACTAAACTGCACAGGATCTTTCCTTCTATCAGTTCGATATGCGATCGTTGTAAACTCGGAGAAGGCTCTCTTACTCATTTGTTTTGGACTTGTCCCAAATTGTATAACTATTGGTTGGACATTTTTAATTGTTTTTCTGATATCTATAATTGCACATTAGAGCCGGACCCAATAATTGCATTGTTTGGATCTTCCTCTTCCCTTTTATACCTCAGCTCTGCTGCACAAACTACAGTTTTGTTCGGAATGGTAATTGCTAAGAAAATTATCTTGACTCTCTGGAAGTCGGATATTGTACCTCAATTCAAAATGTGGCTCACAGAACTGACTGCTCTACTGCATATGGAGAGAATTAGGTATACATTAGCGGACAAACTTAGTAATTTCTTTGACGTGTGGCAGCCATTTTTAGACCATGTATTAAAACAAAGTCCTGTTTGATCGATCACCAATAACTTAGCCTACCACCTTAGCGTTTTATTTTTGTTTATTGCCAGTGTTGAAGTAGTATTTTTTTCGTTGCAGTGTAAACTTTTGTCTTATTTGTGTGTTTTAGCCCTTGCTGTTGTGTTGTCTGTTGTTTTTGTTTGTTTGTTTGTTTTTTCTTATATCAAAAAGTGTCAATAAATATGTCTGTGAAGGTTCTCAGTCATCCAGGTCATCGTAGTCAAAGGAGTTTGCAAAGAAAAGCGTCTGGACTTCTTTGAGTTGCTTGAAGACGTTTCACCTCTCATCCGAGAAGCTTCTTCAGTTCTAAGGTCAAATGGCCGAGAGTCCCAGATTTAAACCCAGTGGGAGTATCCCCCCAAAGAGGGACAAAGGACCCCCTGGTGATCCTCTAATCACATGCGACAAGGTGTGAAAGCGGGTGTGGTACCTAATCAGCCAGGGTTTCGGGTGAGCTCATTGTGAAACCTGGCCCCACCCTATCATGTGATTTCCTGAGGTCAGATGGCCCAGGATGTGAGTGGGCGTTAAGGCGTCTGGGGAGGGAACTCAAAACTGGATTATAGATGGCAGACAGTTGGTGTCGTAAACCACCGCCTCTGTTCAAAGATGGTCGCTCACAGTGGACATAGATGGCCTCTTTCACTCCTCTTTCAAACCATCTGTCCTCTCTGTCCAATATGTGAACATTGGCATCCTCGAAAGAGTGACACAAACTTGGAGTAATTAGGACCCTACACCACCGGGCAGAACTTGTTCCCTCTAAGCCTGAAGGGAAAAAGAAGGAACACACACATGTAAAGGAAGCACTGAAAACATGTGGTTATCCTAACTGGGCGTTCATAAAGTCAGCAAAGAGGCACAGAAAAGAAGATCAGACACCAGCGAGGGAGGATAAGAAAGACAGACGCAACAACATTGTCATCCCCTATGTAGCCGGTGTATCAGAGAAACTCAGGAGAGTTTTCTCCAAGCACGACATCCCAGTGTACTTCAGACCCAGCAACACACTCAGACACAAACTGGTTCACCCGAAAGACAAAACTCCAAAACACAGACTGAACAACGTGGTGTATGCTGTACAGTGCAGTGAGGAATGCCCGGACCTCTACATTGGAGAGACCAAACAGCCACTTCACAAGCGCATGGCACAACATAGAAGAGCCACCTCCACAGGACAAGACTCAGCAGTCCATCTGCATCTTAAGGATAAAGGTCACTCTTTCGAGGATGCCAATGTTCACATATTGGACAGAGAGGACAGATGGTTTGAAAGAGGAGTGAAAGAGGCCATCTATGTCCACTGTGAGCGACCATCTTTGAACAGAGGCGGTGGTTTACGACACCAACTGTCTGCCATCTATAATCCAGTTTTGAGTTCCCTCCCCAGACGCCTTAACGCCCACTCACATCCTGGGCCATCTGACCTCAGGAAATCACATGATAGGGTGGGGCCAGGTTTCACAATGAGCTCACCCGAAACCCTGGCTGATTAGGTACCACACCCGCTTTCACACCTTGTCGCATGTGATTAGAGGATCACCAGGGGGTCCTTTGTCCCTCTTTGGGGGGATACTCCCACTGGGTTTAAATCTGGGACTCTCGGCCATTTGACCTTAGAACTGAAGAAGCTTCTCGGATGAGAGGTGAAACGTCTTCAAGCAACTCAAAGAAGTCCAGACGCTTTTCTTTGCAAACTCCTTTGACTGTCAATAAATATATATATATGTAAAAATAGAATACAAGATGCATATAAACAACATTAAAGCAGAACACCAGAGAATACAAGCATCAAACAAACAAACTACAAAAGAAAGAAAAACAAAATGCACATTTATGATTCACTGAAAAAAATGCTTCTGTTATTCTTCTCTTTTATTTTTAAATCAAATGTTTTCAATAAAAAAAGACTTCCAAATACAAATCCAATTTATTTATATATCACATTTAAAAACAGAAAGTTTGCTGTACAGAAACAAAGGAGTAACACACAAGATAAAACCACTGACACTCACATAAAAACATAATACACGTAATAAACATTAACTCACACCAGTCTGAACGCTATCGAAAAATGGTGTGTTTTCAAAAGCGACTTAAAAACAGGAAACAAAGATGCCTGTCTAATATTTAAAGGCAGCGTATTCCAAAGTTTGGGGGCCATATTGAAAAGGCTTGTTCTCCTCTACATTTTAGCCAACAGCAGCTGGTCAGCTTACCTAAGGGTCCGCGAAGGAATATAAGGCTGAAGTAACTCGGAAAGGTATGGGGGAGCAAGATCATTAAGGCATTAACAAACCACTGTTAGGACTTGAAATCAATTCTGTCATGAACAGGAAACCCATGAAGAGAGGACAGGATAGGTGTTACATGTTCGTGCCTGTGGGTACCAGTCAAGAGGCGGACAGCAGCATTTTGAACAAGCTGCAAGAGATCCTTGGCTGACAGTAGTCAAGCCGAGTTGAAATAAAGGCATGTATTACCTTCTCCATGTCACGTCTTGACAAAACTGGCTTCAGCTTTGCCATTTGCCTCAACTGGAAAAGGCTTTTTTGCAACACAGAACTAATATGTTTGTTCAGTTTAAAATCAGAGTCCATAATGACTCCCAGATTTGTCACATGCTGTTGGATATAAGACTCAAGCCAACCACAATTCCCAAGCGGGTTACATGAAATATTATTAGGTCTAAATACAATCACCTCCGTTTTACTCACATTGAAACTCAAAAAGTTCAGAGCCAAAAAGACTTGTTTATCTGAAAATTGGGACCTTGCTTAGAACTACTGATGTTGTTGTCATCACCTGGAGCAATGAAGAAGGAGGTATAAGTAGGCGTGTGATGATCCTGGGTTCTGTTTCCCAGGGTTTTCAGTTTTTTTGGCTTAATCTCTGGGTCCCATTTTGCCAAGATGGCTGGTATAACATGAGTGAGCTAGATGTGATCAACAAATATATACTGTAGTTAGGCAAAAGATCAATAATGAACTTGCTGCAGCCCTGAACGGGTCCAGTGTTGTACACCATTGTAAATAACTTGTTGTCCCATAATCTGTCAAACATATCTGTCATGAATGATATGAAGTCATTTTGAAGCGAAAGAACATTCCTGTCACAACGTTAGCAGCTACAATCAGTTTAGGGTCAAGTGATTTTTATATATCCCTTACTTATCCAGGTATGAATGCTCAATTACGTTAAAACTTTGTTTTCAAGCTCAAGAGGGCAGCAGAAATTGCAACAGTAACAGTTGTATAGATATTTGAAGCGGCCTGAAAGGACTGGATTGATTATGATGGAGTTACCACAGAAGGTACAATAACCAGATTTGCAAACCTGGCATTTTCTTTATTGTACTTGCAGGCTAACCCGCCATAACTTCTGTTTACTACAGGCGTAACAAACGTTAGCAAATATATTGCATGTTATAAAAACAAACAAAATCACACACAAACATTGGAAATGACTTTTTTTTGGCAGACATGACCTTTCTGGCACAATAGCAGATCAGAGTAAATGAAAAGTGACACTGGACAATTTTCAGTGTAGTTGTAGTTTAATTTTTGCTTGATGCAACATGCATAAAGTTAAAAGATTAAAAATAACTAAAGAAGTTTTAAAAAGAGACTTTTTCATTTGATTCATTTTTATCTGAAGGATTATGCAGAAAAACTGAAAGGTCTGTTGCTTTATTACGTATTCAGTTTGCGCATCAGGTTTTTAAAAAGTAACTAAGTAATAAGCAACTAATTATTTTTGAAAATAAGTAATCAGTAAATTAACAGAATTACTTTCTTAGAGAAGTAATCAGTAATTAGTAACTAATTACTTTCTTTAAAGTAACTTAACCAACACCGTTTCACAGTGAGTGCTGTTTTTTTAACCATATTTATTTTAGTGCCAACATGTTATCAAAATTAAACTTAAGCTTTTTTTTTACATTTTTCCTGGTTCTGCTTCTTTTATACTTGTTATTTTTGTACCATTTGTTTATCAATTTATTGTATTTTATTGTATTTCTGTTTTAATGATCTATAATGAAATTCTATAAAATTCTCTAAAATGAATCAAAATCTTACGAAGTGATCGAAATACTTATTTTCCCAAATCTTACTTAAAATTAGAAAATAAATTAGATGAAAAGTAGCAGCGTACCTTCTTCAGCCACTGTCGATCTGTGGGACCAGCACCCTAATTCAAGAAGTCTGGATCGACTCTCTGCTTCTTAACCCTAATCTGTGGTCCTATGGGTCTTACCAATGAGGTAATGCAGAGTTTAAATGGAGCCAGTGGGTGAGGGGATTAGCCCACTAATAACTGCTTTTAAATTTTTTTATGCTGATTTTTTTTTTTTATTAAAGCAATTTAGCAGGAGCAAAGCAAAAGCAGAATCAAATAGTGATAAAAACAGAATGAAGTCA
This sequence comes from Oreochromis niloticus, assembly GCF_001858045.2. NCBI lineage: Eukaryota > Metazoa > Chordata > Actinopteri > Cichliformes > Cichlidae > Oreochromis > Oreochromis niloticus. The sequence goes on along the minus strand of NC_031982.2, from coordinate 351,572 downwards.
CTTGAACTATACTTCTCTAATTGACCTACTCTGAGCTAATGCTGACGTTGTTCTTTGAGGGCGGCTGAGAAGAGAATTAGCACACTTACCTCTGATCCGCGTAGATACTGATCGTCCAACAGCAGAAATTCTATTCCCAGGAATACAGTGAAAATCCAAATCATCTTAGTGACCTAATGTTCCTGATAACCTCCTTCATGTCTCTCTGCTCCTGTTTTCCTAGTGTCATTCACAGTTAGGTTTTTGGAGGTTTCTTCCTGTTAAAAGGGAGTTTTTCCTTCCCACTGTCACCAAAGTGCTTGCTCATAGGGGGTCATATGATTGTTGGGTTTTTCTCTGTATGTATTACTGTAGGGTCTACCTTACAATATAAAGCACCTTGAGGCGACTGTTGTGATTTGGTGCTGTTTAAATAAAGTTGAATTGAATTGAAATGAAAACTGTAGCTGGGTCGAGCCCCAGAACTGCCTTTGACTCTTGTGCTCCCTCTTTTGTGTTCTCCTCTGCCTGCTGGTCTCATATTGCTTTAGAGTTTAGTTCTTCCCTAGTGTTGCATGCTCTTGTGTCACTCTTAAGTCAGTCTTGTCTTTGTGTCTCTCTATTTGGTCTGCATCAAGTCAGTGTGTCTTAGTCCGAGTCCCAGTCTTCTGATGGTTCTTGTTTTTATTGCATAGTCCCTCGTGTCATGTGTTATTTTCTCTTTTGCTTCTCATGTCTCGTTACTTTATCTCTACTTTGTTCTCAGCTGTTTCCACTTCCCTTATCACCTTTCTGTGTTTATGTTGTCCCTGTCTCCTTTATGTTTTGTCAGATGATTTGTTATATTCTCCTTATGCATCTGTCAAGTTCCTAATAACCTAATTCATGTCTCTCTGTGTGTCATTCACAGTTTAGGTTTTTGCCAGTTCCCGTTCATGTTTTTAACTTTCTCCTTTGTTTGTAATATTTCCGTCAGCTCAATAAAAAGGCGTGCTTTCTATTTAAACCTCCTTGGTTGATGGTTCATTGGTTAATAAATGGAATGAAATGGAGTGAAAGAGCAGCCGGCATAAAAACACAAACAAAACAACATAAAACAAACAAAAAAAACCCAGCAACTTTGAAAGGTCTTCAAAAAGCCTGATACAGTATTGCTCAAGGTGACTTTTAAAAATGAAAGAAAGTCCTGATTCTTTGAAGCAAAACATAAAGAAACTAGAAAGCGAAAATTTCAGAAGAAAATTTAAGTGTGCCTATGCCGCTGCTAATCAGTGTAGTTTGCCATTCATACGGCTGCTTAGGGCAAAACTCAGAAGAGCAGCCATTCTCCACCATGAACTATGGTAAAAACAAACACCGCTCACGCTTCACAGATGACAGCTTACAGTTTTGGGTAAAGATGAAGTTACTTCGTACAGCGCCGATTTGCAGACGCTGTGCACACAGGTTCATGAGCAGAAGTCCCATTGTACCACGGCAGATCCGACAATGTTTGCATGAACACGCTTTGAAGCATTACGTTATGGACCACTTTTCACACATGGTTGGTGTACCCAAACAGCCGGCTGTAGCTTTTCAACTCACAGCCCGACACACACCAAAAAAACAGCCGAGAGAGCACAGACAACGCCCGAGAGGCGTGATTGCAGGTGCCGCTCAGGTGGGTCCACCTCCCCTGCAGCGGCACTGCAGACCACGCCCTGCCACACACATCAAACACGTAAAATAAATATTTATGCACTTTCGCATTCACTTTTTGTTTTTTGTTATTTTTACACAGTGTTCTGAATGATGAACAATGGTCTACAGCCAATCTTGTGTATTATTATACAAACTTTGGTTGTAAGATTCAGATAACTATTTAATAAAAGCTAAGTATTTTATATGAGAGTAAGAAATCAAAGTATAACTTTGTGTCCACCTTTCCCTGTTAATGCCCTAGCTGGCCCCCTGGCAAAAGCTTTGCTAGATCCGCCCCTGCACAGTTACCAGCTGTCAGCTACACAAAAACAGGAGCTTGGTGTTTATTTGTCTCTCAGAAACAGTTCATAACGTCCCTTCAACTCATTCATGTCACCTAAAAGGTAAACCTGTTTCTCCATCACCTGTTCAGCTCTGATGATTCAGTAAGGACATCTCTTGGTTTGGACCAGCCGCTTCTACAGCTGTGGCTCCAGCAAACATCAGCTGATACTAGAAATTAAAATCAAATGAATTCTAACAACAGCTGATCAAGCTTAAATGTGCTGCTGTTGTTTAGCGCAATAAACAAGAGCGAAAAGCCGATCGTTGATCAGTTTCACGATTGAAGTTGCAACAGGCGAGAGAATCACACGGGAGGCTTCGTGAGGACAGAATAAATCGTAATATTTTCTCTGAATGTGGGACAATTCCCTTTGTACGGCAACTCCATGAACTAACCCTTGTGAATAAAATAAAGTTCAACGTCAGTAACTTAGCGCGCACACAGGTCAGCACAACGAAAATAAACTACACCTAAACTTGGTTTATATCTGACCCAAATTGAGTGCAATTCATAACTTCTTACCTGAAATTCAGTTCACCTCACGCTCCTGCCTTAGGTTTCCCTGATCCACGATCTACCACCGGTCGATCGGCGGTCGCCTCGCCGCCTTGTATGTCTCGTTCCCCGCATGTTCTTTCTGACACACACTGGTGGATAGCTGCTCTCGGTTGTAGCTCCGCGTTAGCCAAGACCAAACAACTCAGTTATTTTTTCCACATCGACCAGCATCATCGGCCCATATAAACGAAAAATAAGTCCACCTAAGACACAGACTGTTGGCGAGCGATCGGTGATGGTCAGCAGTCTCACTGAAGGCAAGCCCGGATGCTTGAAAGGTCGCTAGCGGCGCTAGCTAGTTAGCCGGCTAGCAGCAACATCGTCAGAACACTGTTGCTAATATGGGATGTTTTGACGAAACGAGCAGATATGTGAAGTTTACACACCTACATTCTCGCCTGAAAATATCTTAAAAGTTTATTTTGTGACCTAGAAACACTAATAAAAGACATTTAAAACGAAGACGTGTCCGCCATTGTTTAACTCGGCAGAGGTGTGCTATGAAAAGCATTGCGGTTACCGTAACTATTCAATGGTTCGCGCAACCTTAAAACTTCCAATGGTTCCTGAAAGCAGCGAGGCTGTGCGCGCCATTGATATTGTCGTCATTACGGTATCCAAATAAGGGTAGACAGGATGTACCACTCCTGGCATACCACTAGAGAGAGCCAACACACCACAAATGAAGTTTGAAATTTGTTTCAGTGGGACCAAAAGATGGAGCCAACACACCACAAATGAAGTCTGTTTCTATGGCGCCAAAAGAAGAATCTTTCTAAATTTGCACTAAAATATTAATATTTAAAAAACTATTAAAGTCATGAATACCAAAAGTCGTACCATACTAGTCCAGCTCCAGCCGCACAAAATGATCTAACATATGTAACCCTATTGTCAAAACTGTTCGGCAGAGGAGCGCGGGAAAATTTTCACTAAAATATTAATATTTAACAAACTATAATAGTCATAAACACCAAAAGTCATAGCACACCATTCCAGATCCAGCCGCACAAAATGAGGTAACATATATGAAGCTTGTCTCAAAACTGCGGGGCGAGTTTCGTTGCAAAATTTCAGGCGGAAACTGGAGAATAATAATAACTAGAAAAATTTGCATTTCCTGCGAAAATGCTGTGTGGATGCCTTAATGCTGAAGCTGTCTGCTGAAAAGCTGAAAAAAATGAAAAGTTGCAAAAAGTTGCATGGTGGTGAAAAAAAAAAAAAAAAAAACGTCACCCTGAGCAGGATTCGAACCCAGCCCTCCTGGGCTCAAGGCGACGACTCATCTCACTGTGCCAAACTCACTCTCACAAGAAAAGAGATGGAGAGACTGACAATTATGGTGGAATGAGCAGAAGCTGCTGAGGATTGTGCTGATAAGAGGTGAAAAGGCTGAAAATTTTGCAGAAAAGAGGTGACTCAGTAGAATTTCTGCAGAAAAGAGGGAAAGAAGCAGAACGTTGCGCTGAAAAGAGGTGAATGAGCAGAATTTCTGCTGAAAAGAGGCAGAAGGTTCTGTATGTAGAAAAAGAAACACTGTTGAACCATGTGTGAAATAAATAAAGAAAAGAAATGAAAGAACAACCTGGTTCTGCTCAAATTCACCAATCAGAGGTACTGCTTCTGTCTGCTTCATCAGGCTGTTTACTTGTATGTATTTCTGCCATGTGGTGTTGACAAGAATCTGAGGTCCATATTAGAAAAGCTGCTAAAATCATAAAACTTTGCAGAATTGTAATAAATTAGCAATATAAATTACAGGTCTGTGATAGTGTATCAATTTGTAGTGAAAAAAAAATGTTGAACAAGGTGGGATTGAACTCACGACCTTTGAGCTGCAGAGCCGTGTCATTACTGATTGCACCACTTGGAAAGGGGGCGGGGGTCTGAAAGACAGAGACTTCAGCAGTCAGAATTAGATCGCGGTGAGAGGCGAAAAACGCCGTTTTTTGGTGTTACAAAACGTCGTGTAACTCAAAAACTAGGAGGGCTAGCAGCATAATTCTTGTACTGGGTGAATCAGCGGACTTTGGTGTACTTTGACTGCGATTTACATAGCTCTTTGTATCTTCGTCGCGGAGATATGACGAGAAAAGAAACGGCTTCATTTTCGGAGTTTGAAAACTGAGAGGAGGACAGATTTCCACCCCTCAAACAAACGTAATTCATTGCTCAACGGTAAGATAATTGTAAAAACTGCTTCCACTGTGAGTGTCAGCAGTGTCTGAAGATATATTGGCACAAGCCTCATGTCCTAACTTTGCTTTGTTTAAGAGATATGACGATTTGAAAATGCCTCTCATTAGAGAGTCCCAGCGCTGATTTTGAACAGACTCTCCATTGACTTTGTATGGAGAGTTTTAAGACCTTGTGTTGGTCTGAGGCGATTTGATAAAAATCTGTAACTTCCACAACAGTGATGGTGACATTTTCTGAAAGCCAGCAAAAATACCTACGTTTTGATGTATAATTTGTGGGGGTTGAGTGGAAATTGAGCGAGTATCAAGAAGTTGTTTAGACATGAAGAGAAAATTCAGAACGGACCAGCACTCACTCTGACTTAATTGCATAGCAACCATAGCAACACATGTATTTTGTGAAAAATCACAATTTTGCAACTGAAAACTTAAAGAGGTATAAGATTAAAACGGTAGAAGATCTGAAAAAGCTGAATCACACAGGAATAGCCCAATAATCTGAGAACATTTTAAAGTTTGAATGGAGTTTCTAGGTGAAAGTATAAGGAAGTAGTTAAGTTTCAAAAACAAGCAAGTTTTAGCAGAATTGTGGAAGTTTTCATTCATTTCAATGGGACAAATTAAAGGAAAAAAGCTTAATATTTTAAAAAGTATAATAGTAATAAACACCAAAAGTCATAGCAGTCGTTAGCAGAAAGAGCAGAACAGTTTAGAGTTTGAACGGAGAAAATCGGCTGAAAACTGAGGGAGTAGTTAATCGGCGAAATACGGAGCAACTAGAGGAATAAAGTAGAAAGATAAAGACTAGAAAAATTTGCATTTCCTGCGAAAATGCTGTGTGGATGCCTTAACGCTGAAGCTGTCTGCTGAAAAGCTGAAAAAGATGAAAAGTAGCAAAAAGTTGTATGGTGGTGAAAAAAAAATGTCACCCTGAGCAGGATTCGAACCTGACCCTCCTGGTCTCAAGGGAGCCACTCATCTCACTGAGCCAAATTCACTCTCACAAGGTAAGAGATGGAGAGACTGACAATTATGGTGAAATGAGCAGAAACTGCTGAGAATTGTGCTGATAAGAGGTGAAAAGGCTGAAAAGAGGTGAATCAGCAGAATTTCTGCAGAAAAGAGGCAAAGAAGCAGAAACTTGCGCTGAAAAGAGATGAATCAGCAGAGTTTCTGCTGAAAAGAGTTTTTTTTTCTGAAAACAGCCAAAAAAGTTGGAATTTGTGCTGAAAAGGGGTGAAAAAATTGAAAATTTTGCTGAAAAGGGGTGAAGAAGCTAAAGTATACCAAATCAAAGTATTTGTGCCAAAACATAGTGTTTCTGCCATATTGTGGTACTACTACATTACAACATGAATACGGATTAAAGATGAAAGAAACTGGCAACAAATTCCTCCACTACAAAGCAGTCTGATACCACTTCTTTGCAGTGTTCACGTTTACTAAGACACTACCCAAAAGGCGCCACAAGAGGGCACTCCAACACAAGAGATGAGGTGAATGAGCAGAATTTCTGCTGAAAAGAGGCAGAAGGTTCTGTATGTAGAAAAAGACACACTGTTGAACCATGTGTGAAATAAATAAAGAAATGCAATGAAAGAACAACCTGGTTCTGCTCAAATTCACCAATCAGAGGTACTGCCTCAGTCTGCTTCATCAAGCTGTGTACTTGTTTCTGCCATGGAGTGTTAACAAGAATCTGAGGTCCATATTAGAAAAGCTGCTAAAATCATAAAACTTTGCAGAATTGTAATAAATTAGCAATATAAATTACACGTCTGTGATAGTGTCTAAATTTGTAGTGAAAAAAAGAAAAAACCTGGACCAAGGTGGGATTGAACCCACGACCTTTGAGCTGCAGAGCCGTGTCATTACTGATTGCGCCACCTGGAAAGGGGGCGGCGGTCTGAAAGACAGATACTTGGGCAGTCAGAAAATAGATCGCGGTGAGAGGCGAATAACGCCGTTTTTTGGAGTTACAAAACGTCGTGTAACTCAAAAACTAGGAGGGCTAGCAGCATAATTCTTGTACTGGGTGAATCAGCGGACTTTGGTGTATTTTGACTGCGATTTTCATAGCTTGTTCTACCTCCGTCGCGGAGATATGACAAGAGAAGAAACGGCTTCATTTTCGGAGTTTGAAAACTGAGAGGAGGACAGATTTCCACCCCTCAAACAAACGTAATTCATTGCTCAACGGTAAGATAATTGTAAAAACTGCTTCCACTGTGAGTGTCAGCAGTGTCTGAAGATATATTGGCACAAGCCTCATGTCCTAACTTTGCTTTGTTAAAGAGATATGGCGATTTGAAAATGCCTCCCGTTACAGAATTTCAGCTCTGAATTTCAAAACCTCCCCATAGACTTTGAATGGGGAGTATCCAGACCATGTGTCACTTCGAGGCAAATTGCGAAAAAACAGTAAATCTCACAATAAAGATAGTGACATTTTCTGAAAGCCAGCAAAAATACCTACGTTTTGATGTATAATTTGTGGGGGTTGAGTGAAAATTGAGTGAGCAGCAAGAAGTTGTTCGGACATGAAGACAAGTTTCAGAAAGGACCAGTGCTCACTCTGAGTTAATTGCACAGAATTGTGGAAGTTTCCCATTCATTTCAATGGGACAAATTAAAGGAAAAAAGTGTAATATTTTAAAAAGTATAACAGTAATAAACACCAAAAGTCATAGCAGTCGTTAGCAGAAAGAGCAGAACAGTTTAGAGTTTGAACGGAGAAAATCGGCTGAAAACTGAGGGAGTAGTTAATCGGCAAAGAACGGAGCAACTAGAGGAATAATAAAGACTAGAAAAATTTGCATTTCCTGCGAAAATGCTGTGTGGATGCCTTAACGCTGAAGCTGTCTGCTGAAAAGCTGAAAAAGCTGAAAAGTTGCAAAAAGTTGTATGGTGGTGAAAAAAAAATGTCACCCTGAGCAGGATTCGAACCTGGCCCTCCTGGTCTCAAGGCAGCCACTCATCTCACTGAGCCAAAGTCATTCTTACAAAGAAGAGGTGGAGAGACGGACAATTCTGCTGAAATGAGCAGAAGCTGCTGAGAATTGTGCTGAAAAGAGGTGAAAAGGCTGAAAGTTTTGCAGAAAAGAGGTGAATCAGCAGAATTTTTGCTGAAAAGAGGTAAAGAAGCAGAAACTTGCGCTGAAAAGAGATGAATCAGCAGAGTTTCTGCTGAAAAGAGTTTTTTTTCTGAAAACAGCCAAAAAAGCTGGAATTTGTGCTGAAAAGGGGTGAAAAAAATGAAAATTTTGCTGAAAAGGGGTGAAGAAGCTAAAGTATACCAAATCAAAGTATTTGTGCCAAAACATAGTGTTTCTGCCATATTGTGGTACTACTACATTACAACATGAATACGGATTAAAGACGAAAGAAACTGGCAACAAATTCCTCCACTACAAACCAGTCTGATACCACTTCTTTGCAGTGTTCACGTTTACTAAGGCACTACCCAAAAGGCGCCACAAGAGGGCACTCCAACACAACAGATGACCTATGTACACTGATGCACTTAGTAACAGTCAGCCTCCTTGAATTGGCAGAAATACTGTGATTTAGTAGTAATACTATAACATAACAGATATACTGTGATGTTGCAGACATAGTATGTTTTTGCACTACTCATTTGTAGTGAAAAAAATTAGCAATATAAATTACAGGTCTGTGAAAGTGTATAAATTTGTAGTGAAAAAAAAATGTTGACCAAGGTGGGATTGAACCCACGACCTTTGAGCTGCAGAGCCGTGTCATTACTGATTGCGCCACCTGGAAAGGGGCGGGTGGCTGAAAAACAAAGACATCAGCAATCAGAAATAAAGAGATTTCTGTTGAAAACACCTGAAAAAGCTGGGATTTGTGCTGAAAAGGGGTGAAAAAAATGAAAATTTTGCTGAAAAGGGGTGAAGAAGCTAAAGTATACCAAATCAAAGTATTTGTGCCAAAACATAGTATTTCTGCCATATTGTGGTATTTGTGCCACAAAAGTTACTACATTACAACATGAATACGGATTAAAGATGAAAGAAACTGGCAACAAATTCCTCCACTACAAACCAGTCTGATACCACTTCTTTGCAGTGTTCACGTTTACTAAGGCACTACCCAAAAGGCGCCACAAGAGGGCACTCCAACACAAGAGATGACCTATGTACACTGATGCACTTAGTAACAGTCAGCCTCCTACTTAGCCATTACGTAATACAGCGATATTACAGTGTACAAATTCACATAAATTTGCAGGGGGAAAAAAAACAAAGCAGGAACAAGCCCAAAACAATAAAATAACTGGGCTGCCATAGCTATTGCTAACTAGCACATACGCTAAAGGTAACTAAAACCAATACCAACCAATGTTTTTGCAGAAACACTGTAATTTCACTCAAATACTATGAAATAGCAGTAATACTATGATTTGGCAGAAATACTATGTTTCAGTACAAATACTATGACAAAGCAGAAATACTATGACTTAGAAGTAATACTATAACAAAAGGGATTCCTCAAAATACTATGAAATTGCAGTAATTCTATGATTTGGCAGAAATACTGTACTTCGTACAAATACAATGCTTTGGTACAAATACTATATTTTGATTTCAATACTATGATTTGGCACGAGTAGTATGATTTAGTACAAATACTACGAATTGGCAGAAATACTGTGACTTAGTAGTAATACTATAACATAACAGATATACTATGATTTTGCAGACAGTCTATGTTTTTGCACAACTAGCACAATATGGCAGAAATACTATGATTTGGCACAAGTACTATGATTTAGAACAAATACTCTTATTGGCACAAATACTATGTTTCAGTACAAATACTACGATTTGGCAATAATACTGGGTTTTAGCACAACTACTGAGATTTGGGTGAAATACTATGATTTAGAAGAAATACTATGACTTCGTACAAATACAATGTTTTGGTTCAAATAATATGATTTGCAAAAAATACTATGATTTGGTACAAGTACCATGATTTAGTACAAATACTACAATTTCGCTCAAATACTATGGAATTGCAGTAATACTATGATTTGGAATGCTATGATTTGGTAGGAATACTATGCCTTAGTAGTAATACTATAACATAACAGATATACTATGATTTTGCAGAAATTCTATGTTTTTGCACAAATACTACAACAACTACTACTACAAATACTACAAGAAATACTATGTTTGGGCAGTAATACTATTATTTGCTATAAATACTATTATTTGGCACATATACCATAATCAGCAGGTATACTATAACATATCAGAAATTCTATGACTTAGTAGTAACACTATAATATAACAGAAATTTTAACTGGCGACAAATAACATGATTTGGCACAAATACCATGATTTGGCAAAAAGATACCATGATTTGGCACAAATACGATCATATTGCAGAAATACTATGATTGGGTACAAATACTATGATTTGGCACAAGTACTATGAATAAGTACAAATACTATGATTTGGCAGAAATACTATGATTTAGCAGAAATACTATGTTTTAACATAAATAATATCTTTTCACAGAAATTTCTGCTAAAAGGTACTATTTCTGCTTTTTAGCAGAAATACTGTAATTTTGCATAAATACTATGATTTGGGATAAATACTATGATTTGGCAGATATACTATATTCAGCACATAAACTATAACATAACAGACATTCCTGCACTTAGTAGTAATCTCATAACATAAAATAATATTATGGTTCTGCCCCAAACCATGATTTGGCACAAATACCATGATTTTTCAAAAATACTATGATTTAGCAGAAATACTATGATTGAGCAGAAGTACTAAGATGTAGTAGAAGTACTTGATTTAGCACAAATACTATTATGGAGGAGTAATACTTTAACATGGGAGAAATATTGATATACACACACACATACACATAGAGCAAAGTGTACAGGGGCTGTTAAGAGTCTGGGCTTGGTATATCTAGGTCAGCTAAATTGGCTGCACCTGCTGTAATCAGCACTTACACACACAGACACAGAGACAGCTATGAGTTTTCTGCAGTGTATTTCTCACATTCAGGATTCCCCTCGAACAAATGGCCATAATTTCCTAACCGTAGGGGCTAGAACGCTCATTCTGACACCGATTTGTTCAGAAGAGATGGGGAAAACTTCAGGCCTTCATAATTCAGAGATAAAATATAAATTATTGAAGATATATGACTTGTAATACACTGTAACTGAGTAGAGGCGAAGCAAAACTGCCTTGACTTGCCCTCAAACAACGTTTTGTAACTCTAAATCTATATGGAGCATCAAAATCATTCTTTCACCGTAAGAAACAGCAGGCTTTGGTGAACAGTCATGGAAATTTTCAGGTCTCTGTTGAAATCAATCAAAAAGATATGACGAGAGAAAAAAGTGCCTCATTTCCAGAGTTTGAAATCTGAAGAAATCTGAGCGAGGGAAAAGTTTCCTACCCTCAAACAAGTGTAATTCATGGCCAAACAGTAATAGGTGAGGAAAAAATTCTTGAATTGTGAGCATCAGGGATGTCTGAAGATATATTGGCACAAGCGTCATGTCTCAACTTTGTTTCGTTAAGGAGATATGACGATTTGAAAATGCCTCTCATTAGAGAATTCCAGCGCTGATTTTGAAGAAACTCTCCATTGAGTTTCTATGGAGAGTTTTGAGACTTTATGTTACTCTGAGGAGATTTGCAAAAAATCTATAAGTCCCACAACAATGATAGTGACATTTTCTGAAAGCCAGCAAAAATACCTACGTTTTGATGTATAATTTGTGGGGGTTGAGTGGAAATTGAGCGAGTAGCAAGAAGTTGTTCAGACATGAAGAGAAAATTCAGAAAGGACGAGTGCACACTCTGAGTTAATTGCATAGCAACCATAACAACGCATGTATTTTCTGAAAAATCACAATTTTGCAACTGAAAACTTAAAGAGGTATAAAATTAAAACGGTAGAAGATCTGAAAAAGCTGAATCATTCAGGAATAGCCCAATAGTCTGAGAACATTTTAAAGTTTGAATGGAGTTTCTAGGTGAAAGTATGACAAAGTAGTTAAGTTTCAAAAACAAGCAAGTTTTAGCAGAATTGTGGAAGTTTTCCATTCATTTCAATGGGACAAATTAAAGGAAAAAAGTGTAATATTTTAAAAAGTATAACAGTAATAAACACCAAAAGTCATAGCAAACATTAGCAGAAAGAGCAGAACAGTATAGAGTTTGAACGGAGAAAATCGGCTGAAAACTGAGGCAGTAGTTAACGGCAAAAAACGTACGGAAGCAACTAAGAATAACTAGAAAAATTTGCATTTCCTGCGAAAATGCTGTGTGGATGCCTTAACGCTGAAGCTGTCTGCTGAAAAGCTGAAAAAGCTGAAAAGTTGCAAAAAGTTGTATGGTGGTGAAAAAAAACATGTCCCCTGAGCAGATTCGAACCTGGTCCCTGGTGTCAAGGCAGCTACTCATCTCACTGAGCTAAACTCATTCTCTCAAGAAGAGGAGGAGAGACCGACAATTCTGCTGAAATGAGCAGAAGCTGCTGAGAATTGTGCTGAGAAGAGGTGAAAAGGCTGAAAATTTTGCAGAAAAGAGGTAAATCAGCAGAATTTCTGCAGAAAAGAGGCAGAACAAAAGAGAAAACTGAAAACAGGTTTTGCCATGACCGGGATTTGAACCTGACCGTTCTATCTCAAGCAGCTGCTCATCTCACTGAACCAAACTCTTTCTCTCAAAAAAAGAGATGGAGAAACTGACAATTTTGCTAAATGAGCAGAAGCTGCTGAGAATTGTGCTGAGAAGAAGTGAAAAGGCTGAAAATTTTGCAGAAAAGAGGTGAATCAGCAGAATTTCTGCAGAAAAGAGCAAAGAAGCAAAACTTGCGCTGAAAAGAGATGAATCAGCAGAATTTCTGCTCAAAGGCGGCTATTCATTTCCCTGAGCCAAAGTCATTCTTACAAAGAAGAGGTGGAGAGACGGACAATTCTGCTGAAATGAGCAGAAGCTGCTGACAATTGTGCTGATAAGAGGTGAAAAGGCTGAAAATTTTGCAGAAAAGAGGTGAATCAGCAGAATTTCTGCAGAAAAGAGCCAAAGAAGCAGAAACTTGCGCTGAAAAGAGATGAATCAGCAGAGTTTCTGCTCAAAAGAGTTGTCTTTTTTCTGAATACAGCCAAAAAGCTGGAATTTGTGCTGAAAAGGGTGAAAAAATGAAATTTGCTGAAAAGGGTGAAGAAGCTGAAGAAGCTAAAGTATACTAAATCAAAGTATTTGTGCCAAAACATAGTGTTTCTGCCATATTGTGGTACTACTACATTACAACATGAATACGGATTAAAGATGAAAGAAACTGGCAACAAATTCCTCCACTACAAACCAGTCTGATACCACTTCTTTGCAGTGTTCACGTTTACTAAGGCACTACCCAAAAGGCGCCACAAGAGGGCACTCCAACACAAGAGATGAGGTGAATGAGCAGAATTTCTGCTGAAAAGAGGCAGAAGGTTCTGTATGTAGAAAAAGAAACACTGTTGAACCATGTGTGAAATAAATAAAGAAATGAAATGAAAGAACAACCTGGTTCTGCTCTAATTCACCAATCAGAGGTACTGCCTCAGTCTGCTTCATCAGGCTGTGTACTTGTTTCTGCCATGGAGCGTTAACAAGAATCTGAGGTCCATATTAGAAAAGCTGCTAAAATCATAAACTTTGCAGAATTGTAATAAATTAGCAATATAAATTACAGGTCTGTGATAGTGTATAAATTTGTAGTGAAAAAAAAACCATGTGGACCAAGGTGGGATTGAACCCACGACCTTTGGGCTGCAGACCCGTGTCATTACCAAATGCGCCACCGGCAAAGAGAGCCAGTGCCTGGAAAACAGGGAGATGAGCAGTCAGAATTAGATCGCAGTGAGAGGCGTAAAGCGCCGTTTTCTGGAGTTACAAAACGTCGTGTAACTCAAAAACTAGGTGGGATAGAAGCACAATTCCTTTACTGGGTGAATCAGCAGAATTTCATGAACTTTGACTGCGATAGCTCTTTGTACCTCCGTCGCGGAGATATGACGAGAGAAGAAACGGCTTCATTTTAAGAGTTTGAAAACAACGTAATTTATGGCTCAAGAGTTGAAAAAAACGTAATTATGGCTCAACAGTAAGATGACAGTAAAAACTGCTCCAACCGTGAGTGTCAGCAGTGTCTGAAGATGAATTGGCACAAGCCTCTCGTCTTAACTTTGCTTTATTAAAATTATTGTGGCATGCAGATGAATCTTGCAAAGAAGCTCACAGGGACAGATTGAGCCTGTATTTCCACCCCAAGCTGGTAGGGGGAGTTTTTTATTGAACATACTTACTTGTGTCACAATGTGCTTCAAGGGTCAATAACAGCATAACAGAACTCACTTATGGTACTGCATTCTTCCTATAAAACAATAACTGTCAGTGACTTTGTACCATAGTATAAACACAACATTCAAGACAACAGTTAAAAGTAACGTAACCATAAACAATGAAACAAGAACATCTCAAATGCAGCACATGTCCCAAGGCATGATGGGAGAGAACTAGCTGTTCCCCAACACGCCACATTATTTATGATTTATGATTGGCAGAAACACTGGGACTTGGTATAAATACTATGACTTACATGAAATACTTTGACTTAGCAGAAATTCTGTAATCTAGCAAAAAGCACTTCAGCATAGCAGAAATTCTATGATTGAGCAGAATTACTAGGATTTAGCACAAACACTATGATTTGTCTAAAAAAAAAACCCTTTATTTTGCAGTTATATTGTGATTTGGCAGAATACTATGCTTTGGAACAAATACCAAGATTTGGCAGAAATACTATGAGCAGTAATAATATAACATAGCAGAATACTGTTATTTTGTGGAAATACTATGCTTTGGCACAAATACCATGATTTGGCCAAAATACTATGATTTAGCAGAAATACTAAGATGTAGTAGAAGTACTTTGATTTAACAGAAATACTATTATGGAGGAGTAATACTTTAACATGGGAGAAATATTGATACAGACACACAAACATACACATACACAGAGCGTAAAGGGAACAGTGGCTGTTAAGAGTCTGGGCTTGGTATATCTAGGTCAGTTAAATTAGCTGCACCTGCTGTAATCAGCCCTTACACACACAGACACAGAGAGAGGTATAAGTTTTCTGCAGTGTATTTCTTACATTCACATTCAGGATTCCCCTCGAACCTCCTGGCCTCAAGGCAGCTACTCATCTCACTGAGCCAAACTCATTCTCACAAAAAAGAGGTAGATAGACTGACAATTGTGCTGAAATTATCAGAAGCTGCTGAGAACTGTGCTGATAAGAGGCAAAAAGGATGAAAATTTTGCAGAAAAGAGGTGAATCAGCAGAATTCTGCAGAAAAGAGGCAAAGAAGCAGAACCTTGCGCTGAAAAGAGGTGAATCAGCAGAGTTTCTGCTGAAAAGAGGTTTTTTTTTCTGAAACCGCCAAAAAGCTGGAATTTGTGCTGAAAAGGGTGAAAAAATGAAATTTGCTGAAAAGGGGTGAAGAAGCTAAAGTACCAAATCAAAGTATTTGTGCCAAAACATGGTATTTCTGCATATTGTGGTATTTGTGCCACAAAAGTTACTACATTACAACATGAATACGGATTAAAGATGAAAGAAACTGCAACAAATTCCTCCACTACAAACAGTCTGATACCACTTCTTTGCAGTGTTTACTAAGGCACTACCCAAAAGGCGCCACAAGAGGGCACTCCAACACAACAGATGACCTATGTACACTGATGCACTTAGTAACAGTCAGCCTCCTACTTAGCCACTACGTAATACAGCGATATTACAGTGTACAAATTCACATAAATTGCAGGGGGACAAACAAAGCAGGAACAAGCCCAAAACAATCAAATAACTGTGCTGCCATAGCTATCGCTAACTAGCACATACGCTAAAGGTAACTAAAACCAATACACACAAGTAGCAGGGTAAACATCTTAAGCATGGAACATTAACTCACGTTTATGTGACACACACCATCCCCAACAAATACAGGATGGGCTATTTGCTCCCCTTCCCAGCAGCTCTCTCCTCAATCGTTAGCACAGAACGAAGGAAGACCATCTAGCTCAGAAGTCCCATGAATTCCCTCACTGCTCAGAGGCTGCTGGTAATGTAGCTAACACTAACACAGGTTTTTCTACAAGCACAAATACTATAACATAGCAGAAATACTGTGATTTTGTTGAAATACTATGCTTTAGGACAAATACTATGATTTGGCAGAAATACTATGTTTTAGGACATATACTATGATTTGGCTAAATACTATGATATAGCAGCATACTATGTTTGGTACAAATGCTGCGCTTAGGCACAAATATTATGATTTGTGGACACTATGATTTAGCAGAGATAATATGATTTGGCAGAAATAGTAAACTTTGGCACAAATACTATAATTGAGTGCAAGTACTTTAAGATAACAGAAATACTATGATTTAGCAGAAATACAATGTTTTGCAGAAACACTGTAATTTCACTCAAATACTTTGAAATAGCCGTAATACTATGATTTGGCAGAACATAACAGAAATTCTACGACTTAGTAGTAATACTATAACATAACAGAAATATTATTGGGCACAATACTATAATTTGGCACAAGTACCATGTTTGGCAAAATCCCATAATTTGGCACAAATACATGATTTGGCAGACACTATGATTTAGCAGAGATAATATCATTGCAGAAATACTAAACTTTGGCACAAATACATAATTGAGTACTTTAAGATGAGACAATACTATGATTTTGCAGAAATACAATGTTTTGCAGAAACACTGTAATTTCACTCAATACTATGAAATAGCAGTAATACTATGATTTGACAGAAATACTATGTTTCAGTACAAATACTATGACAAAGCAGAAATACTATGACTTAGAAGTAATACTATAACAAAAGGGATTCCTCAAATACTATGAAATTGCAGTAATTCTATGATTGGCAGAAATACTGTACTTCGTACAAAACAATGCTTTGGTACAAATACTATATTTTGATTTCAATGCTATGATTTGGCACGAGTAGTATGATTTAGTACAAATACTACGAATTGGCAGAAATACGTGACTTAGTAGTAATACTATAACATAACAGATATACTATGATTTTGCAGACAGTCTATGTTTTTGCACAACTAGCACAATATGGCAGAAATACTATGATTTGGCACAAGTACTATGATTTAGTACAAATACCTTATTGGCACAAATACTATGTTTCAGTACAAATACTACGATTTGGCAATAATACTGGGTTTTAGCACAACTACTGAGATTTGGGTGAATACTATGATTTAGAAGAAATACTATGACTTCGTACAAATACAATGTTTGGTTCAAATAATATGATTTGCCAAAAAATACTATGATTTGGCACAAGTACCATGATTTAGTACAATACTACAATTTCGCTCAAATACTATGAAATTGCAGTGATACTATGATTTGAAGGAATACTATGATTTGGTAGAAATACTATGCCTTAGTAGTAATACTATAACATAGCAGATATAATGTGATTTTGCAGACATAGTATGGTTTGCACAATACTACGATTTCCTCAAATACTATGGAATTGCGTAATACTATGAATACTTGTTGGTAGGAATACTATGCCTTAGTAGTAATACTATAACATAACAGATATACTATGATTTTGCAGAAATTCTATGTTTTTGCACAAATACTACAACAACTACTACTACAATACTACAAGAAATATGTTGGGCAGTAATACTATGATTTGCTATAAATACTATATTTGGCACATATACTATAATCAGCGATATACTATAACATAACAGAAATTCTACGACTAGTAGTAACATATACATAACAGAAATTTTAATTGGGCACAAAATAACATGATTGGCCAAATACCAAGCAAAAAATACCATATTTGGCACAAATACAATATATGCAGAAATACTATGATTGGGTACAAATACTATGATTTGGCACAAGTACTATGAATAAGTACAAATACTATGATTTGGCAGAAATACTATGATTTAGCAGAAATACTATGTTTAACATAAATAATATCTTTTGACAGAAATTTCTGCTAAAAGGTACTATTCTGCTTTTTAGCAGAAATACTGTAATTTTGCATAAATACTATGATTTGGGATAAATACTATGATTTGGCAGATATACTATATTCAGCACATATACTATAACATAACGACATTCCTCCACTAGTAGTAATACTATAACATAAAATAATATATGGTTTGCCCCAAAACCATGATTTGGCACAAATACCATGATTTTTCAAAAATACTATGATTTAGCAGAATTACTATGATTGAGCAGAAGTACTAAGATGTAGTAGAAGTACTTTGATTTAGCACAAATACTATTATGGAGGAGTAATACTTTAACATGGGAGAAATATTGATACACACACACATACACAGAGCAAAGTGTACAGGGGCTGTTAAGAGTCTGGCTTGGTATATCTAGGTCAGCTAAATTGGCTGCACCTGCTGTAATCAGCACTTACACACACAGACAAGAGAAGAGAGTTTCTCAGTGTATTTCTCACATCAGGATTCCCCTCGAACAAATGGCCATAATTTCTAACCGTAGGGCTAGAATGTCATTCTGACACCGTTTTGTTCAGAAGAGATGGGGAATCTGCAGGTCTTCATAATTCAGAGATAAAATATAAATTATTGAAGATATATGACTTGTAATACACTGTAACTGAGTAGAGGCAAAGCAAACTGCCTTGACTTGCCCTCAAACAACGTTTTGTAACTCTAAATCTATATGGAGCATCAAAATCATTCTTTCACCGTAAGAAACAGCAGGCTTTGGTGAACAGTCATGGAAATTTTCAGGTCTCTGTGAAATCATCAAAAAGATATACGAGAGAAAAAAGTGCCTCATTTCCAGAGTTTGA